>NC_090364.1:3763395-4045895 GCF_035084215.1 Heptranchias perlo
TGCTCCGGGAACAGCCAGGGCCAGGGCCAGGGCCAGAGCCAGAGAGAAAATTTGGGAGAACCACAAAAAAAGTTGTTCGTGCTGAGAGCTCTCCGTAGAGATAAGGTCTCGTAGTGTTTTGTTTTATTTGTTCACAGGATGTGGGCGATTCTGGCAAGGTCACATTTATTGTCATCCCTAGTTGCCTTGACAACCGTCTGGTTTGCTCGGTCACTTCAAAGGGCATTAAGAGTCAACCATGTAGTGTGGACTAGGGTCACATGCAGGTCATACCAAGTAGGTTCCCTTTCCTGATGGACGTTAGTGAACCAGTTGGGTTTTTATGACGAGCTTTTGTGGTTATTTTGTTCTGGTGCCAACCCACAAATGATTTAGAATTCAATTCAGAACTTTCCAGGTTCGGACTAGATCTCTATCTCTGAGTTGCGAGTCCAGTAACATATCGACCACAGTAGGGTATCCAGGTCCCTGAATAAGTGAAACCATCCCCATTAATCAGGCCGGGTCACTGGGCCGGAGTTTAAGTTCGGTCGGGGATCTCGCACTTTGTTGTGTAAAATTGTTCTGAGTGTTTTTTTCCCTTCGCCTCGTGTTGAACTGCGTTCCATGAGAAGTGACTGTTCTTCCAGCACCTCCCCGAAGTGACCAACCTCCATGGGCCAGTCTAGGTGGTGAAAAGAAAGACAAAGAAAGAACTTGCATTTATATAGCGCCTTTCGCAACTTCAGAATGTCCCAAAGCACTTTACAGCCAATGATGTACTTTACAACAGTGACTACACTTCAAAATGTAGGAAACGCAGCAGCCAATTTGCGCACAGCAAGATCCCACAAACGCCAAGGGAATAAATGACTGGATAATCTGTTTTTTAGTGATTTTGGTCGAGGGGTAAATATTGGCCCGGGACACCAGGGAGAACTCCCCTGCTCTTCTTTGAAATGTGCTGAGGGATCTTTTACGTCCACCCGAGGGGGCAGACGGGGCCTCCGTTTAACTTCTCATCCAAAAGATGGCACCTCCGACAGTGCAGATCTCCCTCGGTGCTAGCACTGGGAGTGTCAGCCTAGAATTTGTGCTCAAGTGTGTGCCAGTCTAGACCGTGGAGGGGAGGTGGGACACTAGAAAGTATTTGTTTAAAAAAAATTGGAATTGGAGGATTGTCCCTTTTGACTTACAGGTCAAGCTTTGTCCCTGTTCTGTAACGGACTAAGGGAGTCCCGACTTCGATCTGAAGTCTGTGCTGAGTTAGCTGATCTCAGTTGGGATAGGGGTATGGGGGGCTAGAGTTGGCCGCAGGGTTTGGGAAGGGACGGTTAGTCGATGATTACGCTCCTGACTGTTATATGGATGGAAGTGCATCCATAAGGGACCGGGTGGGGTCAGAGGTCAGGCTTGGTTGTGGTAACCTCTGCAGTCAGATAGCTCACTGACCCTCCCTGGACACTTGGAACAGCCCCACAACTGTCCAAGAACCCTGCGTTCCTCCATTGGCGGCCGTGCCTTCAGCCGTCTAGGCCCTAAACTCTGGAATTCCCTCCCCAAACCTTTCCACCTCTCTCTCCTCCTTTAAGACGCTCCTTAAAAAACTACCTCTTTGGCCAAGCGTTTGGTCACCTGTCCTAATATCTCCTTAAGTGGCTCGGTGTCAAATTCTTTGTTTGATAATCGCTCCTGTGAAGCGCCCTGGGATGTTACAGGCGCTATATAAATGCAAGCTGTCATTGGTACTGGAAGGCAATGAGTGGCAATGGAATTGTGCAGTGGTGAGAGAGAGCCACGTCCCACAGGAGAGGAGATTAAAAAAAAACAAAGTGGACTCAGACTTTGTGTGTAACATTGCTTTCATGATATAAAATGATGGTTAAGTCTAAGATTAATTAAATGTTTGACCGTGCTATGACTGTGACCTTGTGACTGCAGTGTGTGTCCCTGTGATTAACAGCGATGATTACACTGTGTTTAGGGTGTTTTTCAGTCCTGCGTGGAATTTCAGCACATTCCAGAGGAAATGGGTAACAGACCTCATGTGACGGTTGTGAATGTTACTTTATACACATATATGGTAAAAGGCTGCAGTGTCCGTGCTCTCTGAGCAAAGGTTTTCAGAGAGCGCTGACTGAAGCTCGTCCACTCGCAGTTCATCTATCTGTTATATCAGGCTCACTTCTTAATACACCCCACTTCCCTCCCTCTCCCCAACACCCGTCTCCCCTACCGTCTCACCGAGTATTTACCCCTCAGCTCAGGGAGGAACACAGTTTGTTCAGTTTGCCACACACACTGATAACTGAGGCATTTGCAAGTCGTACAGGACTTTTAATCTCACCCATTCAGAGTGTTCGTATAATCTGCATATCCGTGTGTATCGCTGGTCTCTGTTTCTGATGTCAGGTCACTGAAGTAGAGGCATTAGTTGCCTCTCTGAACTGTACAGGAGATTCCTCCATCGTTTACACTGTGAGGGGCTGTAACAGGGGAACTGCAAACTGCCTCGATTTCACGCACACACACGCACCACACAGTCAAATAGACCGCTGTCTGGCCTCACACTGAATAAGGCCTTGGGAGAAGTGCTTGGTGGGGCGACACACGCATGTGAACACACACATGAACATGCATGACTGCATGCGTGCACACACACGAACAGGTGCACATGTACACACGCTCACAGACGCAATTTCATGTATGCACAAACATGCACGCACATGTACCCATGCATGCACACACTCACACACACTCACTCCTATGACTCGCTCAGTGTTATGCCATTTATCGCTCCTTCCCGTCCTGAAGCCGCTGACCTTTAACCAGCGAACAGTTCCAGGGGCATTGGCAGCCCCTCCTCCCCCCTTCATTGGCCATTCTTCCCCTCTGAGGCCAGACGGTGGGCTTTGGAAAGCTACTGAACTGTGGAAGGCGTCGCGGCCGAGTCGGATCTTGCCCCTCCACCCGCCCAACACGCACGTTTTCTAGAAGGCATTACTGGATAGCGATGAACAGACCGTGGCCAGCCTCTTCCCTCTTCCCTAGCCCAGGGGCGCTGTGGCCAACTGCAACCCACCCTCGGTGCTGAGATCGGTTAACTCTGCGTACGGTGGCAATCGAAACCAGGCCCCTTTCGTGCTGAGTGGCTCAGTTCCATTCCAGCCCGGTGCTTTGGCCCACCGGCCGGGGGAGTGGGAGGGGGCGTTGAGGGAATGTTCTCCTGAGGTGCCTGCGTTGTGCCACGGATTTGATGAGCTGTGCACAGGCTGTGAGCTCGAGCAAAGCATTACCCCAGAAGGCTCAGCCCTAATGCCAATGGCTGAGGCAGAGCAAGGTCCTGACTGGTTAAAGAAAATAAGAAAGAACTTGCATTTATATAGCACCTTTCACGACCTCAGGACATCCCAAAGCGCTTTACAGCCAATTAAATGCTTTTGAAGTGTAGTCACTGTTGTAATGTAGGAAACGCAGCAGCCGATTTGTGCACAGCAAGATCCCACAAACAGCAATGTGATAAATGACCAGAACATCTGTTTTTTTAGTGATGTTGCTTGAGGGATAAATATTGGCCCAGGACACCGGGGAGAACTCCCCCTGCTCTTCTTCAAAATAGTGCCATGGGATCGTTCACATCCACCTGAGAGGGCAGCCGGGAGCTCGGTTTAACGTCTCATCCGAAAGACGGTACCTCTGACAGTGCAGCACTCCCTCAGTACTGGCACTAGCTCGGGTAGCAGCCGTGATTGGCGGTGGACGTTGATCGAGCCTTAAGTCATAATGACGGTGATGAGAGAGGGAGAGAAAGTGTGAATGAATGACAAATACGGGCAGACGACAAATGCACCAGCAAGGCCTTCCTCCAAAGTGGATCTATTGCAGAGCCATGGTTAAAGAGACATCCGTTTAAAACCTTTTCTACGCACAACCCCCGCCCGAGATCGATGGAGCTCGTCACTGCAAGGAAGGCAGAACCTGTTAAGGACACAGCAGACTGAGAGTGGAGATAGTTTAATTCTGAGTTAATACGTTGAATTCTTTCACATCTCCTTGAACGTAATTTTTCTTTATCAGTTTAACTTTTCTCTATAAATTGCCCATGTCCTCACGGGCGCTAGCCCACGTTCGAAGATCAAAGAATGACGCCAGGGTTAATGCATGTCAGCTGCTTCTCAGGCATATGATGGACGTCAACGATGACTTTTCTTGATAAACACCGACCTCTAACCCTGGTGGGAGGGCCTGAATCTGTGCCATGGGTTTGACTTCTGACAAGTTTAAAAACGCAACTATCTCCTCTGTTCTTTATTTAACTAGCCTAATCTCATTTTCACACAAGGGGTAGTGCAAATCTGGAACTCGGTCCTCGAAAAGGCTGTTGAGGCTGGGGGCCAGTTGAAATTTTCAAGACTGAGATTGATAGATTTTCGTTGGGTAAGGGTATTAAGGGATATGGGTCAAAGGCAGGTAAATGGAGTTAAGAAGATACAGATCAGCCATGATCTAATTGAATGGTGGAACAGGCTCGAGGGGCTGAATGGCCTCCCCCTGTTCCTATGTTTCTCATTGAAGGGACATGTCCTCATTGAGTTAGCTAAATACTGACCACCATAAATATCGAAAACTTTCCAGCGTTGGTTATAGGAACATAAGAAAATAGGAACAGGAGGAGGCCATTCAGCCCCTCGTGCCTGCTCCGCCATTTGATAAGATCATGGCTGATCTGTGATCTAACTCCATTTACCTGCCTTTGGCCCATATCCCTTAATACCTTTGGTTGCCAAAAAGCTATCTATCTCAGATTTAAATTTAGTGATTGAGCTAGTATTTGAAATTTATTTGTGAGTTACTGTCTGGGTTGAAACTTTAGTGCAGTACTGAGGGAGTGCTGCACTGTCGGAGGTGACATCTTTCGGAGGCGATGTTAAACCAAGACCCGGTCTGCCCCCTCAGGTGGAAGTGAAAGATCCCATGGCACTATTCGAAGAAGAGCAGGGGTGTCCTGGCCAACATTTATCCCTCAACCAACACCACCATGGACAGATTCTCTGGTCATTTATCTCATTTACTGTTTGTGGGACCCTGTGCGCAAATTGGCTGCTGCGTTTGCCTACGTAACAACAGTTACTGCACTTCAACTGTACTTCATTGGCCGTGAAGCGTTTTGGGACGTCCTGAGGACGTGCTAGGCGCTATACAAATGCAAGTTCTCTCTCCCGTCTTTCTTTTAGTCTGCTGACGTCGGTCTTAATCTCTGCATGTTTTGGGGGCCCTGGGAAAGTCCCCTTGTGAGGATGAACACACTGTGCCCTGGGTATCCAAGTGAAGACCATGGACTCAATTTGTACCAATCTGTTACGGAAATAGTCCTGAAACTCTGACACGTAGCACAGAGTATAAGCAGATGCTGTCTGAGATAAGATTAGCGGCCTAGCCCATGGTAAGCGCAGTTTCTATATATGTTACTAACCCAAGTTCTGGCCCACGTGCCCTGAACCACCACTTCCATTAACAATTCAACAAATCAGTACTGGAAAACGCAACCCGTGTCCAACCGAGAGCCCAGGCTTGGTGTTAAAGTTCCCCAAACCCCCCACACAACATACAGGGGCCTCAGTTATTGCAAAAGATAGTAAAGCAGCCATTATGGCTACGCTAGCCGAGTAGTTGTGGTACCGGATCTGCAATCCAGAGGTTGTGAGATCAAATCTAACCAAGTTGGGAAAATTGAATTCAGCAAATCTGACCATTTGTGGGCTGGCACCAGATAAAATGACCATGGGAGCTATGGCTCACTGATGTCCTTCAGGGAAGGGAACCTGCCGTCCTTACCCGGTCTGGGCCTACACGTGACTCCAGTCGCACTCTACATGGTTGGCGTTTAATGCACTCGAGGCAAGTAAGGATGGGCAATAAAGGCGACCTTGCCATTGTCGCCCACATCCGGAGACCAAAGAAAAATAAGAATCTACCTTAGATTCTTCATATGGGAATCACACAGACCGAGAGACCAGGTTTACCAAAGGTGGCTGTTCAGAGGTGAGGGAGAATAAAGTGGTGTTTCATCTCAAACTGTCTTTTCTGTTCCTCCTAGAGTTGAAGGAGCTCAGTATGGGGCAAAACTGCCTGCAGTGTATGAAATATTTACTGTTCATCTTCAACCTCATCTTTTGGGTGAGTAAACTCTTGTCTGTCTTTTTTTATTTTGGTGAATTTTGTGTTTGTCCAGGTGGGGGGAATGGAGCTCTTTGGCACTGCGAGGTCAGGATAGATGCAGAGAAAAGCTCCCTTTAAACTGCTGAAACCCGACTGCACTAGTCCCCGAGGGGGACTGCCAGTCGGTGATGCACTGTGGACTCATGCCCTGTGGATTGAGACTGCACAACCTCACGTCAAGTAGGACCCCTACTCACAGAGGGATCTCTCTGTCACTGCCAGCAGTGAGACAGTCACAGCCTGTCACAGTCGCAGCCAGCAGTGAGACAGTCACAGCCTGTCACAGTCACAGCCAGCAGTGAGACAGTCACAGCCTGTCCTGTCACAGTCGCAGCCAGCAGTGAGACAGTCACAGCCTGTCACAGTCGCAGCCAGCAGTGAGACAGTCACAGCCTGTCACAGTCGCAGCCAGCAGTGAGACAGTCACAGCCTGTCACAGTCGCAGCCAGCAGTGAGACAGTCACAGCCTGTCACAGTCGCAGCCAGCAGTGAGACAGTCACAGCCTGTCACAGTCGCAGCCAGCAGTGAGACAGTCACAGCCTGTCACAGTCGCAGCCAGCAGTGAGACAGTCACAGCCTGTCACAGTCGCAGTCACAGTGGGATCTGGGACAGTCCATGCTGCAGCCCAGTTCTAGACAGGTCTGTTTCAGTGAGTGTACACGGGGGTTATACCACCTGTATATCCCTGAAGTGTCACTGCCTGAATCTCCTTGTCACGTTCCTCTGTGCCTTTGTGACCTGAATAGCACGACATCAGTGAGTCCCGATTACAAGTGCTGTGAAGAAATAATATCTAATTGGATTCTTGGAACTCCTGTGAAGCAGAAGGAAAGTCCAAATACTTTTAATATTGGAAAAACAGCAGATTTTAAAATGTATTTGTTATTCATAAAATATCAACTTTAATCAGGAGCCTCTGAGATTGGATTTCCTTTTTTCTCAGATATAAAATGAGGGAGGAGGGAGTTTTACTTTGAACAAAAATTATCTCCCCTCTCCCCACTTCCCTTTCCCTTTAATAAGATGGAGGATTAGTTCATCGTACTTGGTTTAAGACAGGGAAAGAAAATTCAGGCCCTCTTCCATTCGTCTGTAAGCATCGGGTCCAACTCCTGCGGGACTCATTGTTCATATTCCTTGGCTTCATCGCAAGGTGGAGAGACCCTGAACCAAGTATATTAGACCCTGGCTTCAGGCTTTGTGTGTTGGATGCTGCCAAGGGAAGCTGGGAGCAGAGCCCAGAATGTAACCTACCAGCAGCAACTAAATCCAAATCGTTGTACTGTGAAACCAGCTCTTCCAAAAGCCTGCTTTCTTCTATAGCGCTACTCAAAGTACAAGATTGACCCAAGCAGCTGTGGAACCTCTTATCATTCGCCCAGTGGGTCAGTTGGTGAAAGAAAAAGAAAGGACACTGCAGTTATACAGGGCCTTTCACGACCTCGGCACGATTTTAAAATTCTCACCCTTGTTTTCAAATCCTTCCATGGCCCTCGCCCCCTCCCTATCTCTGTAACCTCCTACAACCCTCCGAGATCTCTGCGCTCCTCCAATTCTGGCCTCTCGCGCATCCCCGATTTTAATCGCTCCACCATTGGCGGCCGTGCCTTCAGCTGCCTGGGCCCTGAGCTCTGGAATTCCCTCCCTAAACCTCTCCTCCTCTCTCTCTCCTCCTTTTAAGACGCTCCTGAAAACCTAACTCTTTGACCAAGCTCTTGGTCACCTGTCCTGATATCTCCTTATGCGGCTCGATGTCGGATTTTGTTTTGAGAACGAAGCGCCTTGGGACGTTTTTTTACCAGGTGAAAGATGCAATATTTAAATGCAAGTTGTTGTATCCCGTTACAGCTCGGAGGATGTGGGATTCTGGGAGTCGGAGTGTGGCTGGTGGTAACGCAGGGGAATTTCGTCACGCTCTCCTCGTCCTTCCCGTCTCTCACCGTGGCCAACTTCTTCATTGCTGCGGGCTCGGTGATCATGATCGTGGGATTCCTGGGCTGCCTTGGCGCGGTGATTGAAAACCGCTGCCTCCTGCTTAGCGTGAGTACCCCAATTACATTGAATTACATCGAGCCATTCGGCCCATCAGGTCTAAATCGGAGCGTTTTTGATTAGCGCAGGCTGGTATGATGGTGTCGGCTCATTCGCAGTGGCTCGGTGGGTCGCACTCTCGCCTCTGGGGCAGAAGGTCGTGGGTTCGAGTCCCACTCCAGACACTTAAGCACATAATCCAGGCTCACACCCGGTGCCGGTACTGAGGGAGTGCTGCACTGTCGGAGGTGCCGTCTTTTGGATGAGACGTTAAACCGAGGCCCCGTCTACCCTCTCGGGTTGATCCCATGGTATTATTTCGCAGAAGAGCAGGGGAGTTCTCCCCGGTGTCCTGGCCGATATTTATCCCTCAACCAATACCACTAGGGGGCATAGACTCAGGATAAGGGGTCGGCCATTTAACACTGAGATGAGGAGGAATTTCTTCACTCAGAGGGTTGTGAATCTTTGGAATTCTCTACCCCTGTGGATGCTCAGTCGTTGAGTATATTCAAGGCTGAGATAGACAGATTTTTGGACTCTCGGGGAATCAAGAGATATGGGGATCGGGCGGGAAAGTCGAGTTGAGGTCGAAGATCAGCCGTGATCTGATTGAATGGCGGAGCAGGCTCGAGGGGCCGTATGGCCGACTCCTGCTCCTATTTCTTAACAGATTATCAGGTCATTATATCATTGCTGTTTGTGGGAGCTTGCTGTGCGCTTTGTGAGTTTGGGCCACTGATCGGAGGATCTGAACGTTCTGGCCCACCGCAGTCTGCTCACGGTGGGCTGGTACCCGCCTGTCTCTGATTCCGCCAGCCCTGATTTCAATTGGTTCTGATTCTGTCCTCTCACGAAACCTTCTTCTTTCCCACAGTTTTTCGTGGTGCTTCTGGTCATCTTCCTCCTCGAAATGATTGTTGGGATCTTGTTCCTGTGTTGCCAGGATGCAGTAAGTGTGGATTCTGGGCAATTTTCCCATTTCGTGCTTCTGTCCAAACAGTCCTCGACTCGCAGTCTATCTCTGGCCCAGCGTAATGTGCACTGAAACCCCAAAACAATGTTGGCTCCGATTGATCATCTGGTGTCTGGTATCTGGTATTGGCTCCGATCGATCAGTTGTCTCCTTTTATTAGAACTCATTGGTCGACCAGTGTGTGATATCAGATCCAATCGATCAGCCAGCAATGGACATTGGAGCCAATTGATTACCTGCACAAACTGATGTCCTGATTGTATCGTCCATTAATCCTAGATAAACTCATACGCAAAGGAAGAGCTGAAGAACGGGCTTCAATTCTACAACACATCTGGAAACATCGGGCTGACCAACGGCTGGGACATTGTGCAGACAGATGTAAGGTCACATCATCGACAGGCAATTCCCGTCAGCTGTTACTGGTTAGGAATTTGGTCGGAAGTGAAACTGACTGTGTGTGTGTGTGTTTCTTTCCCTGTCCAGTTCCGCTGCTGTGGTGTCATCAATTACAATGACTGGTTTAACGTCTTAAATGGAACGAAGGTGCCCAATTCCTGCTGCTTCAAGTTGGTCAGCAACTGCTCGAGCATGCCCGATACCTGGTGGACAGATGTAAGTCATAAGTTAGTTGTCTGTATCCAGGAAGGACGGTCCCGACTCTGTAACCTCCTCCAACCCCCCGAGGTCTCTGCACTCCTCCAATTCCGGCCGCTTGTGCAGCCCAAATTTTCATCACTGCCCCATTGGCGGCCGTGGGATGTTTTGTTACGTTAAATGGAAATTGTTGATGTCCCAACATTTATTTCCTTTATACGACAAGTGGTCCTTACGTCTGAGTTTTGATTGTAACCTCCATCAGTTGGTAGCATCTTCTCCTCAGAGTCAGAAGGTCGTGAGTTCAAGTCCCATTCCAAAGTCTTGAGCACATAATCCAGGCTGACACTCCCAGTGCAGTACTGAGGGGGTGCTGCACTGTCGGAGGTGCTGTCTTTTGGATCAGACGTTAAACCGAGGGCCCGTCTGCCCCCTCAGGTGGACGTAAAAGATCCCACGGCCACGATTTCAAAGAAGAGCAGGGGAGTTCTCCCCGGTGTCCTGGGCCAATATTCATCCCTCAACCAACATCGCTAACAAATAGATTATCTGGCCATTGTCACGTTGCTGTTTGTGGGATCTTGCTGTGCGCCATTTGGCTGCCACATTTCCTACATTACAACAATGATTACACCTCAAAAAAAAGTACTTCATTGGCTCTAAAGCACTTTGGGACATCCTGAGGTTGTGGAAGGCACTATATAAATGCAAGTTCTTTCTTTTTCCATTATAAATCAGTGGACTAGAATTTGATTAATGCCAGTATCGGGCGTAGGGAATAATCCTGCTTGTGAAGGTGGAGGCCTGATGATCTCGAGAAATTGTTCCTCGGGCCCCACGGTAATAATCGCGCCCAAGTTGCGGGCGCCAATTGGGCAGCATGGGGGGAGGGGGGGTTGCAGGCAAACAGGAGGCCGGCAGCAGTTCAAAAAGAAGGCCCAAAACCACCACTTTGAGGGCAACTAGAGACGGGCAATACGCGCCGGCCTTGCCAGCGATGCCCAGGAGTGAATATTAAATAACATGTTGGCTCACATGGGAAGATTGTTCTGTTGGTGGAACAAGAACCCCAGGCAAAACCTTCAGGAGTGAAGAAAACAAAAAAAATCAGCAACTCATAATTGAAAGTAAGAATAGAGCAATATTGTAATACAGGGAAACTCCAGGGTTGGAGCTTAGCTCAGCATCATGGACTGTCCCTTTAAGTCTTAAAGCTATATGTGATACTTGGTTATCCCAAAAGCTTAACTTGTTTCCTTGTGTCGGCAGCCGTGCTATGACAAGGTCATCGCGTGGCTGAAGGAAAACATTGTGGCTGTCTGCATCTTTGGGCTTTGCATCCCAGTGCTACAGGTACGTTCTATCATAGAATGAGCAGTGAACGTTACCTCAACTACAGACGGGAGCCTGCCTTGGGAACGGTTCTCCAATCCGCAACCAGAGCTAGCGTTGTTGGTGACTCCCTCTCTGAAGCACCGTCCATCTCCCTTTCAAAACTGCCGCCTTCGCCCACCGCCTCAGAAATCCCACCCTTGTCCGATCCATTCTGCCCCACCTCTAACCTCCCTTTTCCCATCTAAGGTCCTCAAATGTGTGTTTCGCCTCCGTCCATCTGCCCCAAAACTCACTCGGGTCCGGTTTCTGCCCTTCTCGCAGTACCGAGACCGCGCCCTGGCCAAAATCGTGTACGACCGTGAAAGTGTCGGCCGTACCCATCCTCCCTGCGATGTTTGACACAGTTGGCCGTATCCTCGTCCAACACTTCTCCTCTGTTGTCCAGCTCAATGGGACGGCCCTTACTCCTACCTGTCCGAATTCAGCCAACGCGTCTCTGGCAATGGTTTCTCTCCCCGTCACCTCTTGCGTCCGTGGCTCCTTCCTATTCCTCACATTCCGTGCCTCTCAGCAACATCATCCACAGGCAGTGAATCAACTCCCATATGTATGCTGATGGCTCCCAGCTCTACCTCGTCATGACCTTTCTCGACCCCATGGACACCTCCACGCCGTCACACTTGCCTCTCTGACACAGAGAGTCACAGCTTCCTCCAACAGAAGGTTGGGAATACCGAAGCCTTTGTTTTCAGTCACCAAGTCCACTTTCTTTGCGGTTGGCTCCATCTCTCTCCCCACAGCCATTTGCTCAGGCAGAACAACACCGTGTAAAACCTCCATGTCCTGTTTAACCCGAGGCCGAGTTCAAACCCCACACCCCTTCCATCACCAGGACTGTATATTTCCAGCTCCACATTATTGCCCATTTCTGCCCCTCTGCCGTTGAAATCCCTTTTGTCACCCCTAGTCTCAATTGCCCTCATGTCCTCCTCACCCATCCTTTGATGTCCATGGCCTCTCCCCTCTCTATCTCTGTAACCTCCTCCGGCCCTACTGCCCTCCGAGATCTCTGCGCTCCTTCAATTCTGGCCTCTTGCGCATCTCCGATTTTTATCGCCCCACCATTGGCGGCCGTGCCTTCAGCTGCCTGGGCCCTAAGCTCTGGAATTCCCTCCCTAAACCTCTCCGCCTCTCTCTCCTCCTTTAAGATGCTCCTTAAAACCTACCTCTTTGACCAAGCTTTTGGTCACCTGTCCTAATATCTCCTTATGTGGCTCGGTGTCAAATTTTGTTTGATAATCGCTCCTGGGAAGCGCCTTGGGACGTTTTACTACGTTAAAGGCGCTGTATAAATGCAAGATGTTGTCTTTGGTGTAGTACATCGGTTCCCAGTCCCCCATCACATTGAATTTAAAATCCTCATCCTTGTTTTCAAATCCCTCCGCGGTCTCCCCCACCCTACGCCTACAACCTCATCCAGCGTTGTAGCCTCCCCCCATGTCCCCCGGCTCTGGACTTTTGTGTATCCTCCCACTCCTTTAGCTCCACTATTGCCTCGGTCCTACTTTCTGGAATTCCCTCCCTAAACCCCTCTGCCTCTCCACATTGCTCTCCTCCTTTAAAAACATTCTCAAAATGTTTATCCGACCAAGCTTCCAGTTCCCGCCCCCAGTCTCCCTCCATGGCATGGCGTCCATTTCCTTCTCTCTTCCTCATTATTCTTTTCTCCTCTCTCTGTAAAGTGCCTTGGGATGTTTTTTATGTTAAATGTGATACATAAATGCATGTGGTTGTACGTAGTCTGTGGTCTCCTAGCACCAGGGTGCAATAATAAGCTTCCTGTCTAACAGATAACTCTGCCCTAAGCCCTAGCCTCTCTGTATCTCTCTGTGTCTCTCTCTGTCTGACTCATTTATTGTTCCTCTGACCTTTCCTCTGCTCTCCCTCCTAAGCTTCGAGTATACAGTCCTACACACTCTTCCTCTTTAAGGTGCCAGCCGTGGCTCAGTGGGTATTGCGCACTCTCCTCTGTGTCACAAGTTGATGGGCTCAAGACACACACCAGTGACTTGAGCACATAATCCTGGCTGACACTCCGAGTGCTGCACTGTCGGAGGTGCGGTCTTTCCAATGAGACGTCAAACCGAGGTCCCATCTGCCCTCTCGGGGCAGACGTAAAAGATCGCATGGAGCTATTTGAAGAAGAGCAGGGGAGATCCCCCCCCCCCCGTGTCCTGGGCCAATATTTATCCCTCAACCAAAATCACAAGAAAAATAGATTATCCGGTCGTTATCTCATTGCTGTTTGTGGGATCTTGCTGTGCGCAAATTGGCTGCCGCGTTTCCTACATTCCAGCGGTGTCTACGCTTCAAAAGTACTTCATTGGCTTAAGGCGCTTTGGGTCGTCTTGAGGCTGTGAAAGGCGCGATATAAATGCAAGTTCTTTCCTTCCGTCAAAGATCTCCTGCTCCAACTCGTTATTTCCCAGGACCTCAAAAAAAATAAATAAACAGACACGTAACCTCCCGTCCTCCGACAACCTACAGGCTTTTAAAACCACAACCTTGGTGCCATTTGACCCTTGCCTCCTGATTTACCTCATCTGCTCCCCACCCCCCCCACCCCCCCAACCTCTTTTGAACCTGAAAATACTGCAGTCCGTGAGGTGAAAGGTCAGATTTATGGTATTGTGCCCAGTGCAGTTCCTCTTATCTAATTGGTGAATGTTTTTTTCCCCTCCCACCAGATACTAGGTCTCATCTCGTCCTTGGTGATGTACTGTCAACTTGTCAAAGCAGAGAAGCAATACAGCTGAACAAATTCTACTGTGCCTGCCCCGACCCCCCGCCCCTGAGAATTCTGGCATTCGGTTCTCCGTTTCTTAGTAACTAGTGTTTGGCACATGGGCCGTCTTTCATTAGGTAACAGAATGGGTTTCCTTCGCAGGGTGTTATATAACACATTCTGCAGCATTTAAAAGAAATTATCATTTGAACGCAGGATTTTCCCCTGCAGTTGCGGGGGTCGGGGGGAACGCAACCGCCATTTTGTTATTCGACCCGCGAGTGTCGTACTAGAAGCTCCGATACTATAACTGCTTCCTAGTGACATCGTGCGCGTGGTTCAGTGACCCTCCGTGCTGAAAGCAGCTTCTCCAGACTTCCCATGTCCACCTGTGAGGTATAGGGAGTCAGCAAGAAAATGCTTTCAACACCGTAGCATGTAATAAACTTTTAGACGTAAGTTTTCTGTTAGTATTTTTTTTAACGGTTTTGCGATCCCGAGCTCCCAGTGGGGAGTCAGGCTAGCAGGGAGCACGTGTCGGAGATGGGGCTGCAAGGCTGCCATCCAGGCTCTCCAACCTGCACTCTCTGGGAGCTAGGGTTGCCAACTCTGGTTGGATGTATTTCTGGAGGTTTCATCCCGCCTCCAAATGGCCCCGCCCCCCCACACACTCCCACCATCGGTCGCCCGACATGTCCATCCTTGTCTTGCCCCGCCTTCCCAAAAACCAATAGACAGCGAATTGGACTCTTCGTTACCCGATTGGATGATTCTTGACTGTCAGTCAAATGGCCTTTTTTATCCCCCCGCCCCCGGTCCGGCCTATATTTTTCTAACTAGTAAACAAAAGCATTCAAAGAAAATGTTCTTTAAAAACACAATTTTTTTTTTTAACACCCCTATGATTTATCTCCTGGGTCATTGCTTGCAGCAGTGCCCTGGAGATTAGCCTTTAATTCCTGGAGACTCCAGACCAATCCTGGAGGGTTGGCAACCCTTAGTGGGAGCATGGGACCCCAGTATCACCCCTTTAATGTATCTTTTGAATTATAACGAGAAGGTTTTTTTTATGATGTATGTTGTATGTTTAAAAAAATGTTCCCTGGAGCTGGATTTCAGCTCTAGGAAGAGTTGCCATGGAAACCAGACTTTTCTTGGGAGGGGAGTGGGTTTGGGTGACAATTGGCTCGATTAGAGTGTCCTTGGGCTTCAGGATTCAGGACCCCTGATTGGTTGGGAACAGCAAGACCGTGGGGCCCGGCCACCCGAGCAGTAACTTTCCTTTTTCTCCCCTCGTTCCCTCATTCATTTTTGGGGGAAGGCCCCAGGGGCGATGGGGGGTGGGAGGGGTCGGAGGTTAAGCGTCACAGCCAAGCCCAGCCCTGCACTGGGCCTCACGCCGGCACAGCCCACAGCCCACCATCCAACCGGGATGACCGGGTAATACTCAGGAGCGGGAACCCTGGCCCATTTTTGCCCATTCAGGCTCCGAGCCCATTGGCTGTCGTCTAACTCGGCAAGGGTGGAATCTAGCCCCTTCCCGATCTGTGAGGCTCAGTACCTCATCGAGCAGCGCATTTGTCAAGTGGTTTGTGGAGAAGGAGCTGGTATAACTGGTCAGGTCAGTGTTGTGACTGAGTCTTTGTGTGATGTCCACACTCCCTGGGGTAAATTTTCAACATGCTGCTCTAGGCCCTAAACCCTGGAATTCCTTCCCCTCAAATCTCTCCTCCTTTAAGACGCGGCTTAAAACCTGCCTCTTTGACCAAGCTTTTGGTCGCCTGTCCTAATATCTCCTTATGTGGCTCGGTGTCAAATTTTGTTTGGTAATCGGTCCTGTGAAGCGCCTTGGGACGATTTACTATGTCGAAGGCGCTATATAAACGCAAGTTGTTGTTGCCGTGGACCAGCTGCCCGTTACAGCAACCGCTCGATCCACGTCTCCAGTCTTGCGTTCAGGCAGCAAGCTGATAATCTATCCCACTCAGCCCAGGATTAAGTCTGGTTACTAGGGGCCAGTGTCGTTCCTGATCTTTTTGCAGATAACTGTTTATAATGTACCTGCAGAATTGTTGTAACTTTGTAAAGGGTAGTTGTCGCGTTCCATCACTGAACGCCCCCCTCTCCCTCCCTCCCTCTGCGTCAGCCGACTCCCGCCTCCCCGGTTCGAGCAGCGCTCGGTGGGGGTGGGGGAATTGGCCGTATTCTGAAACACTCCCCGCGCTCTCCGTCCTGCGACGCGGAGCCACTCGTTCATCACGTGCGAGCCCGGACAAAGTCGGCCAGCTGTTCGTCTGTGGCAGGCATAACAGGTGATAGCCTGTAGTCCATGGACCTGCGCTTTGAGGCAGGGGGATCCCCGAATTAGGAGCGGAAACCCTGGCTAATATCTCCCCCCCCACCCCCCCCCCCCTCCCGACCTCTCACCACCTGGGGCACTGAGGCCAATTATAGCACCCCTTGGCTGATATCAGACTGGGGATTCAGTGTGGGGGGATCTTGGCCCAGACTGTCTCAATATCTCACCTGGTGGCACATTTACCTGTTGAGTCATCGGGAGGGCTGCTGGAATGTTCTTCAACGGTGACGCTGGCCAAGAACGCGCACAGCTTGTGTAGCTAATCGTTGGAAAGGGGCTGAAAGGTGAGCGATCGTTCAATTCTGTATGTTGCTAATAAAAATCTCTCTTACACCCAGAGAGAATACTTTATAGTTCGGGATTCCAGCTTGAGCTGAAAATCACTGCTGGACAAGAATTCTCAGAACTGTTTTTCTTAAATCAAACTAAACACCAGGGGGGCAGGGGCGGTGATGGATTCTGTTGACAAAAAAAAAGACTCTCTTTTCCGTTCTAATTCCATGTGTCTTTGTGCGAGATTTCCAGCCTGTGTGAATATTTCTCTTTCGGCGTATGGTTCAGCGAAAGGGCTTGTAACATGTAAACGTTCTGAACAATGTAATAAAAGCTTCCTGGTTGCTGAACAAGTTTCGGTGTTCGAGCAAGGCAGCCCGCCCCCCCCCGAGACTGCAGCTCTGTGTCACTTTTCACCAAGCCTCTCACCTCGAACACGTTTACAATTTCTACCAAGAGCAGAAGAAACCTTCACAAACGCGTTTATAATGTCATGACGAGTAGTGATTGGAGGAACGCTTAGCTCGTGTTGCTATCGATACTCGGCTCTGCGTTCTTTGCATTACGATTTCAAAAGTACTTCATCCCAGGAACAAAGAATAATCATTTTTTAAAAATTATCCATCTCTGGGTCCTGGGTTCATTTCCAGCCCAATGATGGGATGAAAGTTCCTCTCTATCTGCTGGCTGTAAAGCTCCCTACATGCACAAAAATCTAGCCTGACGCTCCCAGTATCTTTTATGTCCACCTAAGAGGGCAGACGGCACCTCCGACAGTGCAGCACTGCCTCAGTGGGTCGCACTCTCACCTCTGAGTCAGAAGGTCGTGGGTTCAAGTCCCACTCCAGAGACTTGAGCTCATAATCCAGGCTGACACTTCAGTGCAGCACCGAGCGCTGCATTGTCGGAGGTGCCATCTTTTGGATGAGACATTAAACTTAAGCCCCGTCTGCCATCTCAGGTGGACGTAAAAGATCCCACAGCACTATTCAAAGAAAAGAAGGGGATTTCTACCCAGTGTCCTGGCTAATATTTATCCCTCAACCAACACCTGAAAACAGATTATCTGGTCATTATCAAATTGCTGTTTGTGGGATCTTGCTGTGCGCAAATTGGCTGCCGCGTTTCCTACATTACAACAGTGACTACACTTTTAAAAAGTACTTCATTAGCTGTAAAGCGCTTTGGGACATCCAGAGGTCGTGAAAGGCGCTGTGTAAATGCAAGTTCTTACATGAAATTGGTTTACATACAACATTGGCGGTGTCATTCAGAGACTAAGGGCAAAGGTCACACTGGTGCAGTAGGTAACACTCTTTTGAGGTTGTAGCTGAGGTGCATTGTTGAGATAGAATAAAAGGGAGAATAAGTCCGAATCTAGCCATTCTAACCTGGGGTGGAGGGCTTAATACTGACAGTGGATGGGCTGGACTGGGAGACTGCTTTAAACTTGCCGTGAAAGATTCCATTAAGGAAATGTGAAGGTTCCCAGGGTCAGGCCACGAACAGACAATTTTAGGGGGACAAAAGCACAGGGATAGTACCACCCAAGTACTGGACCAATGTCATTCTTTTAATTATCTATGAATTGCAGGAAACATCATGCAATCGGATGTGTTTGGAAAAGGTGTTCACTTCCCCAGCGACGACACCCCTCCCTCTGCCACACCAAAAATAGAAAATGTGAGGTTTATTGACCAGTAATGCTGGTGTATTAACTGTTAACCATCTCCTCTGTGTGACACAGCCCTGTGATTTCCCCAGAAGTAGAATTTGTCTGTTAAGTGCCAGCTGTGGCTCAGTGGGTAGGACTCTTGCCTGTGAGTCAGGAGGTCGTGGGTTCTAAGCCCCACTCCAGAGACTTGAGTACAGAATCCGGGCTGACGCTCCCAGTGCAGTACTGAGGGAGTTGGAGGTGCCATCTTACGGATGAGACGTTAAACTGAGGCTCCCGTCTGCCCTCTCGGGCGGATGTGAAAGGGCGAAGGGAGTGGGGGATGCATGAGAGGCCAGGGTTAGAGGAACGCAGAGTTCTATCCGGAGCAAGGGCCAGTGCCACTGGTCAATCGTAAGCTACGGGCAGTAACTGACCTATGTTGTGCTAAGCATTTGGGAACAAGCTGTCTGCTGTCACATCGTGACCACCTTGCATTTATATTGCGCCTTTAACATAGTAAAATATCACAGGAGCATTATCAGAGAAACATTTGGCACCAAGCCATGTAAAGAGATATTAGGTTAGGTGACCAAAGAGGTAGATTTTAAGGAGCATCTTAAAGGAGGAGAGAGAGGTGGAGAGGTTTAGGGAGGGAATTCCAGAGCTTAAGGGCAAGGCAGCTGAAAGCACGGTGGAGCGAAGGAAATGGGGGATGAGCAAGAGGCCAGAATTGGAGGAACTCAGAGGATGATTGTAGGGTTGGAGAAAGTTACAGAGATAGGGGGGAGGGGGGTGAGGCCATGGAGGGATTTGAACACAAGGATGAGAATTTTAAAAATCTTGGCATTGCTGGGTGCCAATTTAGATCAGCAAGCACATGGGGTGATGGGTGAACGGGACTAGAAAGGGGTTGTGCGAAAGAGTTAACTCCCTGTGCCAGAGTCTGACTGTCCAGTGACTAACTACAAAGGCAAAAAAGGTGGTTGCAAGGGTTATTTGTGTAATGGCTCACCTCAAAGTGTGTGAATGAGCCAGTGGTCATTATTCGTGCACGGTGACCGCCAATGTTGCGGCTGTGGTTACTTTGTGCTGCATGGTGACCTCTGGTGGTTGATTATTGAATTGACAATGAGAGGTTTCCCAGTGCAAGTCAATAGACTGCAACAGGGGCACAAGGGACGGGCCGGGGTCCACGCTCGGAATCCAAAATACTGGCATCGTTTCTGCGCTGACTCTCGAGTGCGTGAAGAAGCTGCTGGCCAGGTGGCCTGGAAGGCAGAGTGGGTTATCACACCTTTGGCACCCAGGCTTCCTGCTCTTCATCACTACCCAGTGACCTAACATAAGAAATAGGAGCAGGAGTCGGCCATTCGGCCCCTCGAGCCCGCACCGCCATTCAATCAGATCATGGCTGATCTTCGACCTCAACTCCACTTTCCCGCCCGATCCCCGTATCCCTTGATTCCCTTAGGGTCCAAAAATCTATCGATCTCAGTCTTGAATGTACTCAACGACTGAGCATCCACAGCCCTCTGGGGTAGAGAATTCCAAAGATTCACGACCCCGAGTGAAGAAATTCCTCCTCATCTCAGTCTTGAATGGCCGACCCCTTATCCTGAGACTATGCCCCCGAGTTCTAGACTCTCCAGCCAGGGGGAAACAGCCTCTCAGCCTCTACCCTGTGAAGCCCCCTCAGAATCTGATATGTTTCAATGAGATCCCCTCTCATTCTTCCAAACTCCACAGAGTATGGGCCCATTCTACTCATCCAGTGTTGGAAAGTGTGTGTCAGGTGAGAACAGGGTCTGTTTGGCTGTGGTGCGTTCCACAGTTAAATAGAGAGAAAGAATTTGCATTTATATAGCGCCTTTCACCACCTCAGGACGTCCCAAAGACACTTTGGAATAATAGTGATCACTTTATCAATGGGCAGCCTCTTCATCCAATCAGTGTCGAGAACCTGCCTACTGCCCAATTACAGCCTTCCCATTGGCACTGAGCAATCCGGGGCGGGGATTGGCAGCCCCGCCGCCTGATTGACAGCCGTTCCAACCAATCACCGCCGGTTATTGGCAGGCTTGCGGACGAATCATCGGTGGGCGGAGGCGGTACATCCGCTGCCAAGCGACTGGTCAACCAATCGAGTAGTTCGATTTGGTACTAATAGCGACGGGGATCATTACTTGCCGCCGCCTCTGTAAACTGACAACGACGTTTAACTTTTTCTGCTCAAATTGGCAATTCGGTCGGTGACTGGGCGGCGAGGCCGCTTCCTCCCGCCTCATTCCCGCGATCACGGCAACCGCCCAGCCGACGGTTATCATTCCAGCCAATCAGAGGACCCAACGCCTTGACTGACAAGGGTTTGAACCAATCACTCTGCGAAGTACGAGTGGGTCCTGCCCACCGACCGGGACCTGACGCCCCTTCGGCCAATAAGATTCAGCAGCTGCCTGTGACTGACGCCGCTCTTGACCAGTAAAATGGAAGCGAGTTTTGATTGACGTGTATTCCGACCAATGGGTCTGCAGGGTTAGGGTGGGCACGCTATGCGGAGCGGTGTGAATTTCCTGCCCATCGTTGATTGACACGCCGTCGACCAATGGAATTGGCGCGTTTGCATAATTGACATCCCTGCCGAGCAATCACGCGGCAGGGAGCTGTGATTGACACGCGCGGCGCCCAATAAGACTGGAGGAGTGGGGGGGGCGGGCGGCACGTAGATCCCGCCCAGTTCCGGCCTGCTGATCCAGGCGCACAGTTGACAGTCGAGGCCTGGTGTTGAATTTTTTTTCATTGTAAAGAGATCCTCCCGCTTGCCCGCTTTCCTTCGTCCGTTTCTCTTGGTCGAGGCGACACTTGCTAACCGAGAAGATGCCGGCGGTGTCGAAAGGGGACGGGATGAGGGGGCTGGCGGTGTTTATCTCAGACATTAGGAACTGTAAGTGGCTGCAGATTTGGGAGGGAGGGGAAAAAAAAAGCCCTTCAGCCCATTTATAATTCATTGGCCCCTTTTAATATTGATCAGGCCCTTGCCTTTTAATTAATTAATTAATTGATTAATTTAATGCATGCACCATTTTTGTGTCAAAAGCAGTTAAATTCAGGGGCGGGGGGCATGGGTTCCACGGTAACGGCACGGAGCGCGGTCGACCCCCTCCCCCGGACGCGGTCGCCGCGGTTCTGGAAGCTTCTTTCGGCCCCAACGACCTTATGGCGGAGGAGGAGGAGGGGGTGTGGGGGCGTCGAGCCGGCCGCGTCGGGGTAACGGTGGGGCAGCCTCCATTTTGGGCGTGGGGTTGGTACCCCCACGCTTTGCCCAGTGGTTTGTGCCCCGCTGGCCTGAGGTGGTGAGGGGGTTGCTGGTTCTGCTCGAGGCGGGGTGGGTGGGTGGCTGAGTGGGAATGCTGTGTGTGTGTGTGGGCAGAGCACTTCCATTTTAAAACGAACGGGGCAATCACTGAGGTGGGGTGGAAGCGATGGAGCGAATCCCGTTGCCTCTCCTACGATCATCTTACGACTGGGAACAGCATAATCTAATCCTGTGTTTGTACCTTGTATCTCTTGCCCAAAACTGCAACAGCTCCAGAATATTAACTAGGACTGGGAGGGGGGCGGACAAATGCATTACATGCAGCAATGATTGCCTATGCTTAAAATGAGTTTGCTGTTAACGCAGTAGACAGAATATATTGGGGAATAAGAAGGTGTCATAAAGGTGGATTGATGTAGGGGGAATGTCTGTCGGATGGGTAAATGCATAGGATTTAGTCCTCTTGGGTGGGGTTGATTATTCAGGTTAATGCAGTGTGGTGATTGGCACTACAGTAAGACAAAATTGGTGAGGGGGTTGTGTGGTTCTAGAGTTCATTCATCATGAAATCTCTGGTTACTGCACTACAAACCCCTGCAATCTGTTGTAGAGGCTCCCGGTTGCGCTATTTCCTAGTTTCTCAATACTCTTGATTGGTGTTGAACCTTGACCACCAACAGCAGGGTCACAAGTACAGCTCTGCTACGAGACCACTGGCAAATGTTAATGACTGCACACTTCACCAGTTCTGTGCTAATCTCTGCTGATCCCAGTTTCAGACCTGTACTAGACTAATTTTGCAATGGAGTGGATTACAAAGGACTAGCAACACTTGTTGGCCTGCCCAATGTATCATCATTAAACAATTCGCCCTTTTTTTTAATGCGTTCAGGTTAACAAAAAAAGCTCGGGGCAGAGGTGAACGTGAAATTCTCTCCACACCCTGGCGAGCATTATAGCTCAATCCCAATCTCAGCAGAGCAGCCCATGTTGGACAGGAGTGATACTTGCACATCCCACTATCTGCTTTAATGTTATCATTCAGCAAAATTGCTAAATAGAGGCCATTTGGGATTTGTTTGCTCAGACCTGCCATGTGTTTTTTTAAATGGTCATTAGGTTTGAAAGGCTTCAATTTTTGCTGTTTTCTTAGCTGTAAGTCTGTGCCGATCTACTGTTTGTCTACATTTCACCAGTCCCTGGTATCTCATTGAGTGAATATTCTGGATATGAAAATGTAGACAGTGAGTGTAGGGACTATTCAACTGTAGAGGGCATTGCATTTGAGCCAGATGATCTCATCTGATGGCCACACATGTACGCTTTCCATTGTGGGGGGTCACTGGAGAGTGATTGAGACTCGAAACCTAGCAGATAGTTTCTCTCTTTTCCCTTCCTGTCTTCCATTGTGACTGCCCTTACTGCCCCCACCATCACCACCACCACAAGCCCACAGATCGATTGTGGCATTACAACTCTCCCTTCCTGGATTAGGAAACATAGAAAACAGGAGCAAGAGTAGGCCATTCGGCCCTTCGGGCCTGCTCCGCCATTCAAAATGATCATGGCTGATTGTCTAACTCATTACCCTGTTCCTGCTTTTTCCCCATATCCCTTGATCCCTTTAGCATTAAGAAATATATCCATCTCCTTCTTGAATACCTCTAATGACTTGGCCTCCACTGCCTTCTGTAGTAGAGAATTCCCCAGATTCACCACCCTCTGAGTGAAGAAATTTCTCTTCATCTCTGTTCTAAATGGCATACCCCGTATCCTGAGACTGTGACCCCTGGTTCTGGACTCCCCAGCCATCGGGAACATCCTCCCTGCATCTCGTCTGTCTAGTCCTGTTAGAATTTTATATGTTTCGACGAGATCACCTCTCATTCTTCTAAACTCCAGTGAATATAGGCCTAGTCGACCCAACCTCTCCTCATACGTCAGTCCTGCCATCCCAGGAATCAGTCTGGTAAACCTTCGTTGCACTCCCTCCATGGCAAGGACATCCTTCCCCAGATAAGGAGACCAAAACTGCACACAATACTCCAGATGTGGTCTCACCAAGGCCCTGTATAACTGCAGTAAGACATCCCTGCTCCTGTACTCAAATCCTCTTGCAATGAAGGCCAACATACCATTCGCCTTCCTAACTGCTTGCTGCACCTGAATGCTTGCTTTCAGCGACTGGTGTACAAGGACACTAGGAGCACAAAGGTCAGTTGTAGTCTCTGAGCTGTGTCCTGTCTGAGCTCAGCTACCTTGCCACAGAATGGGAGTTGAATGTGAGATGTTCTGGTCTGCATGGCTCATTGCCATGTTGAGTAGTGCCTATACCTGCTAGGCCATTACGGGAGCTGAAACATACAATTTAGCTCCCTCCCCTCTCTGTCCTATAGAAGTGCTGACCTCTTCAGGGCATCAGAAACAGTCCATAATAGTTTTTAAAGGTGAAGTGGATAAATATTTAAAGAAGAAAAATATAGAAGGGTATGGGAAAAGGGAAGTGATTGGGTTTAAATGGATAGCTGTTTGAGAGAGCTAGTGCAGGTGAGATGGGCCAAATGGCCTCCTTCTGTGGTGTGCAGTTCTAAGCCTCTTCACCTCCCTCCCCTTCCAGATGGTCCACCTGCAGCCTGAAACTCACTGGGCAATTACAGCATATATCCTATGAATTCGGTGCAGCGTGTTTGTAGGCCAGCCACTGATAATTACAATCCCAGCTGCAAGAGTTTGCATTGATGAAAAATGAGCTCCCGGGGAGAAAACCAAATCTTTGATCAAAACAGTAATTAAAGACTGCAGATCGCAGGCTGAATCCATTGTTGAAACCTCAACGTCACATCAGGCCGGACCAGTTATTTTGGGTCCTGTTATTAAGCTGGTGGAGCTCATTTTGTACAGTTGTGAGAACAGGCAGAATGGCCGCATTAGCTCTAAACATTACTACTTTGGAAAATGGCATGTAAAGAAGAAAGAAAGACTTTAATTTCTACAGTGTCTTTTACGACCTCAGGATGTCCCAAAGTGCTTTACAGTCAATTAAGTACTTTTGAAGTGTAGTCACTGTTTTAATGTAGGAAACGTGGGCATCCAAGTTGTGCACAGCAAGATCCCAAAAACAGCAAGGTGATTAATGACCAGAAAATCTGTTTCTTTCATGTTGTTGGTTGAGGGATAAATATTGGCCAGAATCCCCCTGCTCTTAGAAATGGTGCCATGGGATTTTTATGCCCACCTGAGAGGGCAGACGGGGCCTCGGTTCAATGTCTCATCCGAAAGACGGCACCTCCCACAGTGCAGCACTCCCTCAGTACTGCACTGAAGTGTTAGCCTAGATCTTGTGCTCTAGTCTCTGGAGTAGGACTTGAACCCACAACCTTCTGACTCAGAGGCGAGGGTGCTACCACTGAGCCACGGTTGACACTTCAGCCTGGAAGGGAAGGGAGGAACTGAGGAGGAGAATGGCTTGGGTGTTGATGAGATGGAGAAGCTTTAATTTTTACCTTATTGGACAACCCCAGTAATGGGCAAAAGCCGATTTTAAGCTCGAAAAATGTGAGAGAATACGAGTAGCCTTTAGTTGATACCAAGCTTGGATTTTAAAAGCCTGAAAATTTAAGGAGGAAGAGACTGAGGGGAGTAAGGACTTACATGGTTTGAGATCCCTAAGAAAGAACAAGTTGGAATAGTAGCCAGTGTGACAGATCTAGATTAAAATTGAATATTCAGGGAGTAGCAAGAGACACTCTTTGTATGTGTTCACCAGTAGTGTTGCACAGTTTTCAGGTTTAGTGGGGTTAGAGGGTGGGAGATAATTGGACCATGGTGTGTAGACGGAATTCATTCCTATCTTAAAGTGATCCATTCTGTCCTTGATTTTATATGGATTTATATTATTAATTGTAGTTACATTGGAAAATTTAAGAGTAATTTGGAAAGCAGAGAAGTAGTTAGTTGGAGCAGAGGCATTTCACTGCAGATGGTGATACAAAGCTGAGGTGCCACAGTGTCACCACTGGCAGGAGGGTGTAACTACAGTGTGACAAGTTTACATAGGCAGTTTTCACTATAAATGTGGATGCAGGAATTTATAATGGAATAAGCTGACACAAAAATGTGACAACAGGAAGTAAGGTTTTGTAGACAGGAAGTGTGTGTAGACGTAAGATTTTGAATGTTACAGATGTTTACACGAGGTGAGGAGGAGTTTGGTTTGGATGCTGCTGCTGTTGATGGAATTGAAAGCTTCGCTGCTCCTGGGGTTCAAAGACACAGGGGATGGCGTTTGGACGTGTCGCGGGCTTACTATCTTAAGTATTTCCAGAGTGCGGAGTGTGACTGCTATTCTGGGGATGGGCATGACATACAACCTTGACAGAACAGGCCCGAGGGGCTGAATGGCCTACCCCTGTTCCTACAGCTGTGTGGGTGGAGGAGGATGTTGAGATTAAACTGACTTGATATGAAAGCTTGGTGGGGGTGGGGGAATGAAAGGTTGTTGAGGTCGGGGGTTCGGTGCTTGATGGGATGGCTGCCAGATCAGGAGAAAAAAAATACATGCTTTAGAAAATAAGGTTAATAACTTCTAACTTGTGTGAATTCCCCTCTCTCCATTTTTCTCCCTTCCTTTCCTGAAGGTGCTGACTCATGCTGGGATATAGTTCTACAGCAGCTCTCTGGAGCCCCATTTCATGGTTGAGCACAGGTCAGCAGTGTTGGCAGACTTTCAAATGTGAGAGCCCGTCACCAACTAACATCCACACGTGCACTTTCCAGTTGGAGAGCACTGAGGACCATGGCTGACTTTCACCTCCCTAGTCCAGGGAGCACTGAGGCCACTTCTAACACCTCTGTCACCACCCTAGCTGAGATCTAATTCAGCACTGGGGACTGAACCTGGGCCTTCTGATGGGAAAGGTTCAGTTTATTATCCTAAGGCATCGTGGAGGGCATCATTTTGTTAAGCTTCAATATTTTGAGCTATTTGTTTGTTATCACACTAGCTCAGATCAGGGATCAAACCTGGGACCCTCTGGTCTTTGCCACACTGTGCAATGCCTTTGCCCAGCTGGTCATTGGGGAAGCTAACACACTATTTTCAATGCATAATAAATCTCTCAATTTCATTTGAATACACAAAGTATATTAAAATATCACTTTGTCTTTAGTGTATGTTAAGCCAGAAGTTTGAGCTCGTAATCAAGGCTGAGACTCCAGTGAAGCATTGAAGGAGTGCTACATGGCGTCACTCTTTGGATGCAGTGTCAAACTGAAGACCTGTCTACCTGTTCCATTGGTCCATGTAGACATTGAAGATCCAGCAGCACTATTTGGAGAAGAGCAGGGGGATTACCCTGTGTCCTGACCAGTGATGAACTGGCCATTTATCTCATTGTGAGATCTTGCTGTATGGAAATGCTTGAAGCTCTTGCCTACATAAGTGAATTACTACAAAGTAATTCATTGTATATGAAACACTTTTGAGAAATTTCTGCAAGGTGTGATAAGATGCTAAATAATTGCAAGTCATTCCTTCTGGAAAGTCAGTGTCAAACGGTTCTGTTATCTAGGACACTGGAATTTCCTTCCTTCTAAAAGCCCCTCTGCTCAGATTGCCTGTTAGCATCTGTTTTGTGCAGATTGTTTTAACTTTCTGCGGAAGAGCTGTTGTGTATTCAAGCAGAACGACTAGAATCATAGAATCATGGACGGATACAGCACAGAAGGAGACCATTCGGCCCACTGCGCCCGTGCTGGCTCTTTGAAAGAGCTATCCAATTAGCCCCATTCCCCTCTCTTTCCTCAAAGCTCTGCGAATTTTTCCCCTTCAAGTATTTATCCAATTCCTTTTAAAAGTTATTATTGAATCTGCTTCCACCGCCCTTTCAGGCAGCGCATTCCAGATCCTAACAGCTTGCTGCGTAAAAATGTTTTTCCTCATGTCGCCTCTGGTTCTTTTGCCATTAGCCACTAACTCTGAGTTTTCCCCTCATTCGTCCAAAGCTGTAAAAAATGCCATTCTGCGCAGACTTCCTTCTCCCTGTACCCTCACTGTGTTGAAATCGTGACTCATTGTGCCAAAATCCTGTGGTAATGCTTGCATACTTAGAACTTCAAAACTGTGAAATCCCTTATCTCCCTTTGTTTTTCCTTCCTCCTACAATCTATAGGCTTTTAAGTAAAAAGAACGAACAGCCCAAGTGTTTTATAGCCACTGCTCCGAAATGCAGTTACTGTTGTTTTGCAGGTTCATGCAGCATGTCAGTTTGCACACATGTGGTCCCACAAACAGCAAATAAGATGAATAACCAGTTCATGTGTTTTTGGTGGTGTTGCTGAAGGGAAGAATGTTGGTCAGGATGTCAGGAAAACTTCCTGCGCTCCCAGTAGTGCTGTGGGATCTTTTACATCCTCCTGAACAGGCAGACGGGGCCTTAGTTTAACATCTCATCCGAAAGACGGCACCTCTGACAATGCAGCATTCCTTTATTTCTGCAGTGAAGTGTCAGTCTAGATTATGTGCTCATGTCATAGAGTTGATTGGAGCACGTAGTCTAGGGTTGGGTTTTAAAATCCGAACTTCATAATAGCACAGAAAGAGGCCATTCGGTCCATCGTGCCTGTGCCAGCTCTTTGAAAGAGCTATCCAATTAGTCCAACTCCCCCTGCTTTTTGCCCATAACCCTGCAAATTTCTCCTTTTCAAGTATACCTACAGTTTCTGTTTGAAAACTTGGTGTTACTTAATCACAATTTCCTGATTTACCTAATCTTTTCTCCTCTTGTTTTTTCTAGCCTTGGTGTTTTGCACCGAGGGCCCTGGCTCTTCATCTACTTTTCTCCGTAATTTAAAAAAAACACATTTTTTTTGCCCTGTATTCAAATCCACTTTCAGGATTTGAGTGAATGTCACATTGAGATGGATGGAATAAGCACAGTTTAATTTATTTTGTTGCAAATTATTGATTCGTGACAGTGAGGGGAATGGAACATTTTTTTCCTAATCTATCAGCCAGCGTCAACACCGAGCATTTTTGGGTCGGGTTTAGCGCGCCTTTTAAAGTTCCCTTTCCCCGCAGCCCCCCCCGCCACTTGATGTGCCTCATCTGTGGCCTCAGATGGTAACACCCAACTGCACCAGTGTAGTATTTTTCCTTTCCCCACACAAGCCATGCTCTAAGTGTAGTTGCCTATTAATGTTTGATTTTGATTCGGGGCAGCATATGGTGTACACCTGCTCCCCATTGGGCACCGGCTCGAGACGGCCCAAACAATGTCCGCATCAGGATTCTGGAGCTTGGAAGTATTTGCAGTGTCGAAATCATTCTTTCTACGTCTTGGGCAGTATATTCCAGATCATAACAACTTGCTGTGTAAAAAATATTTCTCCTCATCTTCCCCTGGTTCTTTTACCAATTACCTTAATTCCGTGTCCTCTGGTTACTGCCGGTGGAAACAGTTCTCCTTATTTACTCTATCAAAATCCCATAGAACTTTGAACACCTCCTCTAAACCTCCCCGTAACCCGCTCTGCCCTTCGGAGAACGATCCCAGCTTCTCTAATCCCTCCATATTGCTGAAATCCCTCTTTTTTTTTTCTTTTTTCAGGCAAAAGCAAAGAAGCAGAAATTAAACGAATAAACAAAGAGCTGGCAAACATCCGATCAAAGTTCAAAGGTACGTGTATCCGTTTGCTGACAGAGCTGGTGCTGGGGGGTTGGGAGGGGGGGTGGATTTTGATGACGGACTGCAGGCCTGGCAAGCACCACCCACCTAGCTACCCACAGAAGCAGCATTGACAAAACGTGTGTGTGGTGGGTCCCTGGCCTGTACAGGGGATGCGGGCCTGATGGACAATGAAGGGCATAAAACTGGGGAGAATGATAAAATAATGCAAAAGACACCGGCCACAATGAGCAGTCTGTGGACAATGTACCTTGCAGTCTTTCCCCGCGCAGTGTTTGCGATCATGCTATCTGGGGAGCTAGTAGATGGAGGCTATTCGCTACTTTTCTCTCCCTACATCCCCCCTGCCCCTTCCTCCAAACACAGAGGACTTGGTGAGACACCCTGTTCGCATTTGTGCATCTCCCATTACCTTGTGATTAGAGCTGATAGGCACTCGGGTTGAACTCTTGTTTGGGAAACACCGTGTGGTGTGAGGAGGCCTTTACAGAGCTTAGCGATGCCTGGGGAATGTAAGGAATGAGCACCATGTTCAAAAAAAAAGAGAGGCGCAAACTCGTTTTAAAAAAAAACGCGGGGCTGAGTTTATTTCCTGGAGTGGAATTCGCTACCGCAAGAAGTGGTTGAGGCGAATAGCATAGATCCATTTAAGGGGAAGCTAGTTAAACACGAGGAAGAAAGGAATAGGAGGTTATGCTGATAAGGTTAGGTGAAGAGGGGTGCGAGGAGACTTTTGTGGAGCATGAGCTCTGATATAGACCAGTTGGGTCGAATGGCCTGTTTCTGTGCTGTACATTCTATGTAATTCTGTGAAACGCATCAAAATAGCAGAGGCAGCTTGAGTGTTTTTTTCTGCACTTCCGACCTATTGCTGTTTGAGGAGAGAGAAGAGATTTCAGTCTCATGCATGTGTTGGGGCAAAGGATTAGCAGGAACCCCAAATTGGGAAATATAATTGCACCGAGTGTTTAAAACATTAAAAAAAAAGGAACTGGGTTTTTTTATAACCAAAATGAGTGCACTGAGTTGGGTGTGTGAAGCTTGAATTTCTTGCGTTGGTGTGTGTGCAATTACACCCTTGTTCCCTCCACAGCCTCGCCAGATATCGTGTCTAAACCTGTTTGCTTCAAAGATAGTGTCTACATTGCATTCATCAGAACAGGCGAAGGGTCATCGACCTGAAACGGTAATTCTGTTTCTTTCGCCATGGATGCTGCCTGACTTGCTGAGTATTTCCAGCGTTTTCTGTTCCCTACTCTGTACTGACTCAACTGATCTCTGGCAGGTTAACAGTTGGGGTGATACAGTTGGTCTCGGTGTCCCTGATGGGGGATAAATTGTCCGGGTTCTATCACCTGATCCTACTGGAAAATGCAATTGCATGGGCATTGAGTATAGAACTCCACGGTAGAATAGTCTGCCAGTGGAGAATGACCGAGTTTGAAGGGGGCTGCTTGCACCTGCAGAGGTGTACTGTGGCACGAATCACTGTCTTCAAGGGTGGAGCGGTAACCTGAGAAAAGTAGAAAATCTGAAATACATTTTGAACATTGCTTTTTTAAATAAAAAAATAGTAGAGGCAGCTTGAGTTTTTTTCTGCACTTCCTACCTATTGCTGTTTGAGGGGAGAGAAGAGATTTCAGTATCATGCAAGTGTTGGGGCAAAGGATTAGCAGGAACCCCAAATTGGGAAATATAATTGCACCAAGTGTTTAAAACATTGAAAAAAAGGAACTGGGTTCTTTTTGCCTGGTTGCTGCAGTGGTATTTGTGCATAACTGTTGCAGTTTCCTCATCAGTGTGAGACTGCCACTCTCCTCCAAACACATTGGGTCAGCACAATTTTTATTTTCCTCTTGATCCTAAAGTGTGTGTGTGTGTTTTTCCCCCCCTGCCTCCTAAGGTCAAAATACAGTCAGCACACGGGACTGAGAGAAAGCAGCTATTTCCCTTGGCACATCCTGGCTTCCTGTTGCAGCCATGAATCAGCTGTTTTTTTTCTTCTCTCCCAAGAGAGAGAAATACACACAAGGCAGCACTATGTCTGGAGCCTCATCTCAGTACTGGGGTGGGGAGGGTGTGAAGGGGATAGTTTAGAAATAACCGGGATAAGCATTGGTCCCATTTCCTTCCCTCCCCTCCCTGCTGTAGATGCCACCTCCATAGGTGCTGGAGGCCCTCCTGGTGCCTGTCTAAATGACCATTCTTCATTTGTGAACCTAGGCAGCAGATGTTGGCAGATTGTTCGACTGTGGAAAGAATCATAAACGAGCTTGATCTTATTCTCACCTGATGCCCACACATACACATTTTTCAGCGGAGGTTACCGAATAGAGATCAGGAACTGGCTGATTTTACTCTTTCTTTCCCCCCCCCCCCCCCCCCCAATTCCAGGAACACTATGGCCAATTATGGAACCCCTACCTCAGTCAACACAGACTGGGAGTCGAGCTTCAGAACCAAGTCCCGTTCACCCATCACCCCCTGTGATCGCTGACCTACGTTGGCTCCCAGTCCGGCAACGCCTCGAATTTAAAATTCTCATCCTTGTGTTCAGATTCCTCCATGGCCCTTGCCCCTCCCTATCTTTGTAATCTCCTCCAGCCCTACAACCCTCCGCGATCTCTGCATTCCTCCCATTCTGGCCTCTTGCGCATCTACGATTTCCATTGGCTTGGTGTCAAATTTTGTCTGTTTATGCTCCTGTGAAGCGCCTTGGGACCTTTTACTACATTAAAGGTGCTGTATAAATTCAAGTTGTTGTGTTGTGTGGCTCAGTGTTACCCTGCTCAGTGTTACCCTGCTCAGTGTTACCCTGCTCAGTGTTACCCTGCTCAGTGTTACCCTGCTCAGTGTTACCCTGCTCAGTGTTACCCTGCTCAGTGTTACCCTGCTCAGTGTTACCCTGCTCAGTGTTACCCTGCTCAGTGTTACCCTGCTCAGTGTTACCCTGCTCAGTGTTACCCTGCTCAGTGTTACCCTGCTCAGTGTTACCCTGCTCAGTGTTACCCTGCTCAGTGTTACCCTGCTCAGTGTTACCCTGCGCAGTGTCTTAGAATGAGGTTGGAATTTATGAGTCCAGAACTAGGAGCCATAAATATAAGATAGTCACTAATAAATCCAATAAGGAATTCAGGAGAAACTTCTTTGGGTAAAGAGTGCTTAGAATGTGGAGCTTGGTATCACAAGGAGTGGTTGAGGCCAATAGCATAGATGCATTTAAGGGGAAGCTGGATAAGTACATGAGAGAGAAAGGAATAGAAGGATATGCTGATAGGATTAGATGAAGAGGGGTGAGAGGATGCTCGGGTGGAGCATAAACACCAGCACAGACCAGTTGGGCCGAATGGCCTGTTTCTGTGTAATTCTATGAAATTCTCCCTGCTGCAGGAGACAAGGCGCTGGATGGTTACAGTAAGAAGAAGTATGTCTGCAAGCTGCTCTTCATCTTCCTGCTTGGCCATGACATTGACTTTGGCCACATGGAGGCGGTCAACCTGCTGAGTTCCAATAAGTACACTGAGAAGCAGATTGTGAGTATTTATGCTCCGGATCAGAACTGGGAGGCGGTTGTGGTGCACGTGTTGCTGAGGGAATGGGCGGAACTTTAGAAAACTAATGGCCTGCTAAAGAACTGCGTGGTGCTGACTCCCTGTTAAGATCAAATCGGTTCCTCTTGTAAACCAATTATCTTCAGGTTGGGTGTGCACACTGTGATGGGCAGGAAGCTTGAGACTGCATTGAGCAAGATTTATGATTAGCAATTGTCTCACAAATCTGGCTGCAGATTTTGGATGGTTGCCTCACCAAAGCAACCATTCCTTAATGACAGCTTAAGACAGCGAGGGCCAAAGGGGCATCACAGTCGAGCCTGATCCTGTTCTTCTCCGAAAGCTGCGTACGTAGACTTTCGAAAGAAATTGCATTTCTACGGTGTCTTTCACAACCTCAGAACTTCCCAAAGCACTTTACAGCCAATGAAGTACTTTTGAAGTGTAGTCATTATTGTAATGCAGGGAAAAGTGGCAGCCAAATTGTGCACAGCAAGATCCCACAAACAGAAATGAGATAATAACCAGATGATCCGTTTTAGTGATCTTGGTTGAGAGCTAAATATTGGCCAGGACAGTGGGGAGAGCCACTTTTCTTAAATGATTCCAGGGTTTTCATCTCTCCTACTCTATTGAGTCCATTCCCAGTGTTGATCACTTTGTGTGACGGATAACTGCCTGATATCAGTCCTACATGGCTTCAGGTGGGGTGCGGAGTCTGTTGTGTGGGAAAGACTGGATGGATCAGAGGGTCTTTTCCTGTCCGCCATTGTTTGTACGTTTATCTTTCACTCTTTGATCCTGTCTCCAGTTGTCCCACTCTCACAATTTAATATAAAGTAATATTCCAGATTTACCTTTTCCATAGCGTTTACTGTCTTAGTGACCTCTAAGATCAACTGTCTCAACACCTCCTTTCCAATCTGAAAAACTCAAGTGTCCACTTTTTTCCCCTCGTAACTCAGACCAGTGACACCGGGGATCAGCCTCGTGGCACTTTTCTCTGCTGCCTCCAGCAGTTGAATATCTCCTTTTGGGTCTCGGTGACCAGAACTGGACACTGTACTCGAGGTGTGGTCTAACTTGAGCTCTGAGCAGGTTAATCATGACTTCCTCTGACTTGTATTCTACTGTTAGGGTTGTATAGTTAAACATTTTGCTGCTCTGCATTGGTTGGACGTGTTGAGTATCAAGTCTACTAAGACTGTCTCTTTGTACCCGCAACATCCTTCGGAAGTTCAGGTTCAGACGTGTGTTCTACATTCTCAGGGTTATCTTTTCATCTCGGTGCTGGTGAACTCGAACAGTGAGCTGATCCGTCTGATTAACAACGCCATCAAGAACGACCTGGCCAGCCGCAACCCCATCTTCATGTGTCTCGCTCTGCACTGCATTGCAAACGTCGGCAGCAGGGAAATGGCAGAGGCCTTTGCTTCGGAGATTCCCAAAATCCTGGTGGCTGGGTATGTGCGTCTTCATCCAACTGCTGTCTGTGATTGCCACTTTTTATGATAGTATTTTGTGTCAACAGACTGTTGAGGTTCTATAGAACATGAGGTAGGGCAGTCTAATTTCCTACTGGGAATGAGCAGCAGAAAAACAATTCCCCCCCCCCCCCCCCCACTTCAATTTTATAATTGGCATTCTTGCTCAAGACAGACAAGAGGGTGTGAGAAATGGGAAAGTGGCACATTAATGCAGCAGGGGGTTCCTCTGAGCTCGGGGCTAAGACACAATGTTGGGGAAAAATGGGTGAAGCTTTACTCTGTTAAACCAGTGCTTTACCTGCCCTGGGAGTGTTTGATGGAACAGTGTAGAGGGAGCTTTACTCTCCGTCTAACTCGTGCTGTACCTGCCCTGGGAGTGTTTGATGGGACAGTGTAGAGGGAGCTTTACTCTGTATCTAACCCGTGCTGTACCTGCCCTGGGAGTGTTTGATGGAACAGTGTAGAGGGAGCTTTACTCTGTATCTAACCCGTGCTGTACCTGCCCTGGGAGTGTTTGATGGAACAGTGTAGAGGGAGCTTTACTCTCCGTCTAACCCGTGCTGTACCTGCCCTGACAATGAGTCCCCAAATGGAAAGTGTTCTGTTCCAAGTGTAAAGATCCTTCAACTTGATGAACCCAAACCCTACATTCAAAAAAAAAATCAGCATTGTTATTTTCCTCCTTTTCTCCCTCAGTGCTATCGGTTAATCAGCACCTCCAACCCCAGGATTTAGTTCTGCAATTGAACTTGTTGGTGATGTTGTTTTGTTGATAGCGATACCATGGACAGTGTGAAACAGAGTGCTGCCTTGTGTTTGCTGCGTCTCTACAAGACTTCCCCAGATCTGGTGCCCATGGGCGAGTGGACATCCCGGGTGGTGCATCTACTCAACGACCAGCATCTGGTAAACAAATATATCGTCTTTTTTAATTTAAAAGAAAAAATAAATTCTAGCTCATTTGGTAAATTCTCTATCCAGTATAGAACAGGTCCATACCGAACAGAAATGTCCCAAATACATTCCCTCGTCAGTTAGCTGATCTCACTCAGAAGCTACGGTTGGCTTCAATACTCTAGGCAATGGAAGGGAGGAATAAAATTGGCCATGGGTCTCAATCCCTATGATCAGCGCTGGAATGTGTGGGATGTTGGAATTGGTTGCTGATCGAATTTGGATGGATTGCGATGGCCGTAAGGAATATTTGCCAACACTCGCTATCTAGACCCACAAGTGAAAAGTGGCCACTTGGGCAAGGTACCAGAAGCAGGGTTGTCACCAGGACTTCAGCAAAGCATGATGGTGGAACTGCCATCCTATTGAGCTTTGAAAAATACCTAGCAGTACAATGAAAGGCCTTGTTATTCTGAGCTTGGATGAGAGAATACTGATAGATGGAAAGGATGAATTTGTATTTATGTAATGCCTTACCATCTCTCGCGAACATCCCAGTGTGTTTCACATGCAATAAAATGCAGCCATTGTTATTCTGTAGGCAAACGTGATGGCCATTTTGCAAACATCAAGGTCTCACAAGCAGCAATGACTCAAATGGCCAGTTAATTTTTTTTTTTGTGATGTTAGTTGAGGGAAGAATGTTGGTCAGAACATCACAACTCCGATCTTCAAATAGTGCCATGGGATCTTCAGTGTCCATCTGAACTACTGGAATAGGCATACAGGGTTTAACGTCTCATCCAAAGGACGTGTGTCGCTGGGGTGAAGTGCTACTGATTACAGGCCTGTCACTGGTGGTGGGAGCAATGTGAGCTGATGAATTGAGTGTTACATGAGAACTGTACTGCACAACACCAAAACATATTCGTTCAAATATGATTTGGTCCCCTAAAGTAACTTGGTGCAAATATGCATGGTCTTGGAGCATCTGCATGCAGTAATTATGTTTCACTTCTTCTGGTTCATCGCAGGGCGTGGTGACAGCTGCTACCAGTCTCATCACTTGTCTTAGCAAGAAGAACCCCGACGAATTCAAGACGTGTGTCTCGTTGGCCGTTTCCAGACTTAGTCGGGTAGGTAGTCTTGCGGACCCTCAGTTTCTAGCGCTGAAACTTGTCCTCCATTTTGTGTACTCAATCGATTGCTGTTAAACGGTCTTTTTGCTGTGGGTTCGCATGTTTCCTGCTCAGAAGGAATCAAAATTCACATCAAAATCTAGACGTGCAGATGAATGTAGGTGTTGCAGCAAGCCTTTTCCGGCCTCACTCAGATGTGTCTCTTACTTCACAATTGACCAATAGTTTGAATGGTTCTTATTTCTTGGCTGTTGCAGATTGTGTCATCAGCCTCCACTGACCTGCAGGATTACACATATTACTTCGTTCCAGCACCCTGGCTTTCTGTCAAGCTGCTACGACTCCTGCAGTGCTATCCTCCACCTGGTAAGTGTGTGTGTTTTTGTGGCATTGGAGTCGCAAGAGACTTCAGAAACACTCTCCACAGAGCCACCTAAAGGCTAGAGCCTGCAATTACATAATGACAGTTGACATAACGTTGACTGAGGAGCGTAGAAGAGCATGCCAGGAGCACCACCAGGCGTACCTAAAAATGAGGTGCCAACCTGGTGAAGCTACAAGCATGCTAAACAGCGGAAGCAGCATGCTATAGACAAAGCTAAGCGATCCCACAACCAACAAATCAGATCAAAGCTCTGCAGTCCTGTCACATCCCGTTGGGAATGGTGGTGGACAATTAAACAACTAACGGGAGGAGGAGGCTCCGTGAACATCTCCCATCCTCAATGATCGCAGAGCCCAGCACGTGAGTGCAAAAGACAAGGCTGAAGCGTTCGCAACCATCTTCAGCCAGAAGTGCCGTATGGATAATCCAACTCAGCCTCCTCCCGAGATCCCCACCATCACAGAAGTCAGTCTTCAGCCAATTCGATTCACTCCACGTGATATCAAGAAACGGCTGAGTGCACTGGATACAGCAACGGCTATGGGCCTTGACAACATCCCAGCTGCGATGCTGAAGACTTGTGTCCCAGAACTAGCCAAGCCTCTAGCCAAACTGTTCCAGTACAGCTACAACACTGGCATTTATTTGACAAAGTGGAAAATTGCCCAGGTATGTCCTGTCCACAAGAAGCAGGATAAATCCAATCCGGCCAATTACCGGCCCATCAGTCTACTCTCAATTATCAGCAAAGTGATGGAAGGTGTCGGCTCCAGATCTCATTACAGCCTTGGTCCAAACATGGACAAAAGAGCTGAATTCCAGAGGTGAGGTGAGAGTGACTGCCCTTGACATCAAGGCAGCATTTGACAGAGTGTGGCATCAAGGAGCCCTAGTAAAATTGAAGTCAATGGGAATCGGGGGGGAAAACTTTCTAGTGGCTGGAGTCATACTTAGCACAAAGGAAGATGGTAGTGGTTGTTGGAGGCCAATCATCTCAGCCCCAGGACATCGCTGCAGGAGTTCCTCGGGGCAGTGCCCTAGGCTCAACTATATTCAGCTGCTTCATTAATGACCTTCCCTCCATCATAAGGTCAGAAATGGGGATGTTCGCTGATGATTGCATAGTGTTCAGTTCCATTCGCAACCCCTTAGATAATGAAGCAGTCTGTGTCCGCATGCAGCAAGACCTGGACAACATCCAGGCTTGGGCTGATGAGTGTGTCTAACCACCTTCCCTTGACATTCAACGGCATTACCATCACCGAGTCCCCCACCATCAACATCCTGGGAGTCACCATTGACCAGAAACTAAACAGGGTGTGAATACTGTGGCTACAAGAGCAGGTCAGAGGCTGGGTATTCTGCGGTGAGTGACTCACCTACTGACTTCCCAAAGCCTTTCCATCATCTACAAGGCACAAGTCCGGAGTGTGATGGAATACTCTCCACTTGCCCGGACGAGTGCAGCTCCAACAACACTCGAAGCTCGACACCATCCAGGACAAAGCAGGCCGCTTGATTGGCACCCCATCCGCCACCCTAAGCATTCACTCCCTCCACCACCAGTGCACCATGGCTGCAGTGTGTACCATCCACAGGATGCACTGCAGCAACTCGCCAAGGCTTCTTCGGCAGCACTTCCCAAACCTGCAACCTCTACCACCTAGATGGACAAGGGCAGCAGGCACATGGGAACAACACCACCTGCACATTCCCCTTCAAGTCACAAACCATCCCGACTTGGAAATATATCACCGTTCCTTCTTCATCGCTGGGTCAAAATCCTGGAACTCCCTTCCTAACAGCACTGTGGGAGAACCTTCACCATACCGACTACAGCAGTTCAAGACGGCAGCTCACCACCACCTTCTCAAGGGCAATTAGGGATGGGCAATAAATGATGGCTTTACCAGCGACGCCTACATCCAGTGAATGAATTTTTTTTTTTAAAAATGGGAAATGTTGATACAGCAATTTACAGTGGTAAATATTGACACACAAGCATGGCCAAAAATTGTGACTGCAGAAAGTAAGGTTTGTAGATAAGAATTGCCCACCTATTAAAGATGTGTAATTAATATACATAGATTGATGGGAATTATGTCCAGGTTGCCTGATCTAGTAGGCGTAGAACTAAGCTGCACAAACTAGAAGAGAGATGGTTCAATCGCTTGCTCAGTACTGTTAGCTGATCTTAACCAGGGTGTCACTAAGGGTCTTCTAATTGGCCTTGGCACCATGGGCTCGTGAGGGCAGTTGTTTTTCACACTCATTCTGTTTTATCCTCTGCAGAGGACACTGCTGTGAAGGGTCGCCTGATCGAATGTATGGAAACGATCCTGAATAAGGCTCAGGAGCCACCTAAATCCAAGAAGGTACAACACTCCAACGCTAAGAATGCAATTCTTTTTGAAGCAATCAGCCTCATTATACATTACGACAGGTATGTGGCATGGCGTTCGTGGGGGTAGGTACGTTGCAATGTAAATAATGCCGCTCATTCAGTGGCTATGGAGATTTGGCTTTGATGCCCTCTGCAGTCAAATAACCGACCAGCATTCGCTCGCGTGCTCTCTCTCTCTCTCTCTCTCTGGGCTTGCACAGGGCCAGTTGGGTGAGGTATCCCAGGGGCAGCTGGCAATCTTGGAGCTGTACCCCAAAGAGAGTGAAGAGACAGATTCAGGAAATGGTGGTGGTGGGGGGGGTGTGGTATATGATCTACAGGCCCAAGGCGGTCCGACACCAGTATGCAGCTAGAGTAAGAAGACGTGGATTTAAGCCTACAATCTTCCCTGCACCATTGAGTCTCTTGATTCCAGCTGTGTCGATGTGGAGCACTGAGCAGAGGCAAGCATGGAGAGTCGATATGGAGTTGCTTCTGTGCACCTTCTAACATCTAGAGGGCCAAGAGTAGATTCCTTTGCTCGCTTGTTTGACTGCAGTTGGCATGCGACCTACAAGTTGCTTCTATATTGCCCGGGATGCTGGGCTGGTGCTCCTGATTCACTGGCAAGTTTTCTTTGTTGCGAGACCTGAGCGTCGGGAGCCAGCATCACCGCCCTGGGTGGCGAGTTAGTATATAGGATAATGAAAGGCTTGGTTTTTAAAATATTTTTATTTTCCAACAGCGAGCCGAACCTTTTGGTGCGTGCGTGTAACCAACTCGGTCAATTCCTGCAGCACCGAGAGACTAACCTGCGATACCTGGCGCTGGAAAGCATGTGCCTACTGGCTGGCTCAGAATTCTCTCACGAGGCAGTCAAAACCCACATCGAAACGGTCATCAACGCTCTGAAGGTAAGCTGATTTTTTTAAAAATTGTCTTTTAAAATATGTCCATCAAGGTGAGGAATGTCGGTTGCTGGAGAATGAAACAATTGTTTTCCGTTCCGCACACCTAGTGTCGGCATTGAGCACTCCCGAAGCCAGGTGTAGCACAGTTAGATGCAGGATTGACCTCCGTTTATTATACCCCAATAGTAGTTCATCGGCACCAACATGAGAAGAACACCCTCCTGTCTCTGCGCTCCTCCAATTCCAGCCTCTTGCGCATCCCTGATCTTTATTGCTCCATCATTGGCAGCCATGCCTTCAGCTGCCCAGGCCCTAAGTTCTGGAATTCCCTCCCTGAACCCCTCCAGCTCTCTACCACTCTTCCTTAAAACCTACCTCCTTGACCAAGCTTTTGGTCACCTATCCTAATATCTCCTTATGTGGCTCAGTGTCAAATTTTGTTTGATCGTTCCTACGAAGCACCTTGGGACGTTTTGCTACGTTAAAGGCGCTATTTAAATGCAAGTAGTTGTTGTTGTCTCGGTGTGATTTTATTTTTTAACGTTTTCCTTTTCACACTTCTAGTCTCCAAACCCTTCTCCCTGTCACTGGTTCCATTGTGTCTTTGTTTATTGACACTAAGGACATTGATCCTCTGAAAATCTCTCATTTCTCCTAAGCTTCAAACACTTTGCCTTACGCACTTTTCTTCCTCTTCCCTGCCCTCTCGCTGTGTTCAAATCATACTCATCGCCCTGTCTCCTGTTCTAATGGATTCTTTCCCAACAGCTCAAATCTGTCCTTGCCTCCTTCAGTCTTCCCGTCCTCGTACATCTTCTAGGCTTTTAAAATTCACGCTTGGCGTCACTTACATCTGATCGATCTCATCACCTTTCCTACTCTTTTCAGCCTTGGTAGCGTCCTGCACTGTGGATTTTGGTCCTTCACCTGGGTTTCTCATTTAAGAGTCCTGCAAACCCTCCTCTCCTGAGACATGGTGCTACAGTTCCATAACTGCTGATCCCCCTCCAGTGCCTCAACCAACTCATCACTCTGAGCCTAGACTGTGAAATTAGGTGTCGTTTTGTTCTGTGTGAATTGGATTGCAACTGAAAAAATCTCATTTCACAAGACCTTTGGTAGCCAAAGGACTGAAGAGACTTGCATCCCATTGCTTGGCTGGAGGTGAAAGGCCTGTGCGCAACCCACTACACTATCCAGTCCCTTGATTTTTTTTTTCAATGTGTGACTGCTGTAATATAATGTCCCTCTCCGCTTCCCAGAGGTCTCACTGGTAAAGGTAGTGCCCAAAGTAGTAGAAAGGCATACAGACCAGAAAGATCCCTGTTCCAGGACAACAGTTGGGAATTACAATTGGCTTTGATGCTCCTGGACTAGAGAAAGGGAACAGTCAGCCAAGGTACCTGCTTGTAATCGCCATTCTGCGATCTCTTTCTGAAATGTGAACGTGGATGGTTGACTGGTTGAAATGGGATTGGATTTAGCCGTAGTGCCTCACATGGGTGAATAGCTGGCTATCTAGGCTCACAAGTGAAGAAGCATATTCTTGGACAAGGCATTGGAAAGCTGCCAGGCCCCATGGAGCTGTAACCCCACCAAAAGAAGCACTTCTTGTGATCTCTTCCCCCTTGGTACCAATGCTCACGCATGCACACGATTGAATGAATTCTCTTATGCTTCAGCAATGGTTGGTTGTATTGCATCGTAACTCCCTACCTTTTGCGTGTTTCTCATACGAGTTTAAGCTCCACCTTCTTGGGTGGGTTTGAACTCTGGAAGGTATGTCGTTGGGATGCATTTGTTTGCTTATCCTGTTTTTCTCCCTGAATAGACCGAGAGGGATGTGAGTGTGCGCCAGCGAGCTGCGGACCTCCTGTACGCCATGTGTGATCGAACCAATGCACCACAGATTGTGGCCGAAATGTTAAGTTACCTGGAGACGGCCGACTATTCTATTCGTGAAGAGATAGTGAGTTTCCCATTCTTTCATTTTGTGGATTTTAAAAATATATATATATTCGTTCAATAACTAGTATTTAGTCATTCTCACCTTCCTCCTATCAACCACTTGGTGGGGGTGGGGGGGGGGGGGAAGAGTTAAACAAGCTGATACCTTAAAACCTACCTCTTTGACCAAGCTCTTGGTCACCTGTCCTGATGTCTCCTTCCTTTGACTCGGTGTCAAATTTTGTTGCCTGATAATGCTCCTGCGAAGCGCCTTGGACGTTTGCCTACATTAAAGGCACTTTATAAATGCAAGTTGTTGACACCTGAATTAGAAAAGGTGTTGCTCAGCCTTGCAAAGAGAGACCACTCTCCCATCTCTGAATCCTTTGCAGTACGAGGCTTTTCCTCTTTGTGTTGGATATCCAGCTGCCTACATATCGCTACACTCCAAAGTAATTCACTGTGTGTGAAGTGTTTCGAGACATTTCTGAAGGATGTATCAATGCAAACCTATCCTCCCTTCCTTCCTATCCCAAGCATATTCAGAGGAGTGATTTTCACTTTTTATTTCTATTTGTTGCTGCGTTGCATAGCCAGGCTGTGCAAGTTTACAGTAATTCTCACTGTTGGGCTTTTACTGGAGACCCCTATTCAGAGCAAGCTGGCATGTACAGAGGAAGGAAGAGGAAAACAGCTGGGTAAAGTTGAAGGACTGGTAGTGGTGCTGTTGAAATAAGCCTGGTGAGGTGCTACAGTACATCCCGTGTATACTGCAGACATAGTCTCCCGGCGGTGGAAGGAAGTGGACATTGAGTTAAATTGGAGTGCATGTCCACAGATCCCTGAAGGTAGCAGGACAGGTAGATAAGGTGGTTAAGAAGGCATATGGAATGCTTTCCTTTATTAGCCGAGGCATAGAATATAAAAGCAGGGATGTTATGCTGGAACTGTATAAAACACTGGTTAGGCCACAGCTTGAGTACTGCGCACAGTTCTGGTCACCACATTACAGGAAAGACGTAATTGCACTAGAGAGGGTGCAGAGGAGATTTACGAGGATGTTGCCAGGACTGGAGAATTCTAGCTATGATGACAGATTGGATAGGCTGGGGTTGTTTTCCTCGGAACAGAGGAGGCTGAGGGGTGATTTGATTGAGGTGTACAAAATTCTGAGGGGCCTAGATAGAGTGGATAGGAAGGACCTATTTCCCTTAGCGGAAGGGTCAATAACCAGGGGGCATAGATTTAAAGTGATTGGTAGAAGGATTAGAGCGGAAATGAGGAAAAGTTTTTCACCCAGAGTGTGGTGGGGGTCTGGAACTCACTGCCTGAGAGGGTGGTAGAGGCAGAAACCCTCAACTCATTTTAAAAAAAAAAGTACCTGGATGTGCACCTGAAGAGCCGTGACCTGCAGGGCTACGGACCAAATGCAGGAAAGTGGGATTAAGCTGGGTGGCTTGTTTATCAGCCGGCGCGGACATGATGGGCCGAATGGCCTCCTTCTGTGCCGTAAATTTTCTATGATTGTATGGCGAGGCGCTGATCAAGCGACTGATGACTCGGTTGGTAAATGCATTGTCCAGTGTGGTACTGAACCGCACCGACCAGGGAGATCACTGGTTCCTGGTCTGTGTGGCTGAGTACCGTCTGTTTAACCCAGCATGTCATCAATATGGGCTGATTGCACCATCTTAGAAAGGACGTCCACTCACTATTCTTTTGCCTTTGTTTTAAATCCATGTTAGGTTCTGAAAGTGGCAATTCTAGCGGAGAAGTATGCTGTGGATTACACATGGTACGTGGACACAATCCTGAACCTCATCCGCATTGCAGGGGACTACGTCAGTGAGGAGGTGTGGTACAGAGTGATTCAGATCGTTATTAACCGTGACGACGTCCAGGGTTATGCAGCGAAGACTGTGTTTGAGGTAAAGGCCTGAACTGAAAATAATGAAGATATATTTGAATTCAAGCTGAGCTTGGGATCCCACATCCAGCCCATTACCAAGAAAACCAAGTTCTGCCTCTGAAATATTGCCAGTCTCCGTCTCTATTTCACCCTTACTGCCACTGCTACCTTTTAATCGTGCCTTTGTCACCTTGTGTTTTTCTCCTCCTCTTCCCCCCGCCCCCCCCCCCCCCCCATTCCATCTGCTCTACCATTGGTGGCAGAGACTTTAGCCATGTTGCCCAACTCTCTGATATCCTTCCTCCCCTTCCTATATCTCTCCTCACTTTCAAAAGCCTCCTTTAAAACCTGTGTCTTAGGCCCTCTCGCTTAATTCCGCTCCTACTCCTGTTGGAATCTGATGGCAAAACTTTCCAAGACACTCACAGTAGGCTATGTTAAAGGAGTTGTATTAATGAATACAAGTTGTTGACTGAGTATTTTGCTTTATTGGATGAAAGTTTCTTGCTGCTTCTAACCTGATGAAGGAACATTGGGGTGACAAACGGATCAAGGTATTTTGGTTGCCCACATTCTGAAAGACTGGGTATGATAACCTAGTAGTTATGGTTCTGGACTAGCAACCCAAAGGTCATGTACCTCATTAGACGAGGTGTTCACCCACTGAGTAGGGCTCTGTATCTCAATTGACAATGCATTTATTCACTGACTGGCGCTCTGTACCACGTCGGGCAGTGCACTTACCCACTGGGTAGACCATTGGGGGAGCTTTCACACCTGATTCTTTAAGCAGTACTGAAAATATAAACCAGCCGGTATCCAACTGACACCTAGGAACGTAGAATAGGAGTGGGCCATTCAGTCCCTCGAGTCTGTTCCGCCATTCAATTCGTTCTTGGCTGATCTGTATCTTAACTCCATTTACCACGCCTTGGTTCCAGAATCCTTAATACCCGTTCATAACAAAAATCTATCAATCTCAGTTTTGAAATTTTCAATTGACCCCCAGCCTCAACAGCGTTTTGGGGGGAAGATAGTTCCAGATTTCCACTACCCTTTGTGTGAAGAAGTGCTTCCTGACGTCATCCCCGAACGGCCTAATTTTAAGTTATGCCCCCTTGTTCTGGACTCCCTACCAGAGGAGCCACTTTCAATGGATTCCTGGATCATGTTTGACTAGGAACCAGTCAGTCTGTTGCCTGCTGTCATTCTTACAATTGCTTTGCAATCTCAAAAATGTTTTGCTATTTAAAAATGATAAAAGGACTAGACATAGTTTCCATTGGTAGACAAATCGAAGACACAAGGTCACAGTCTCGAGATAAGCATTCAATATGTAAATAGAGAGATTAAAAGAAACATTTTTAAGAGTTAGCAGAATGGGGAACACTTTATCACAAGTGGTGATTGATGCTAAATTGATTACAGCATTCAAGAAGGTACTGAATAATTACTTATAACAGGGATGTGAGGGAAAAAGCAGGAAAATGGGATGGTGTAAAATTAGCCCACGAGAGGGACCTAAATTCAGTGCAAGAGCTAGTTGGGCTAAATGGCCCCCACCTGTACTCAAAATGTCTGTACGTTAAACTATTTTTGATTTGATCTTCAGGCACTCCAGGCCCCAGCCTGTCACGAGAACATGGTGAAGGTGGGCGGATACATTCTGGGAGAATTTGGGAATCTCATTGCAGGTGATCCACGATCCAGGTGAGCTGAAGAAGGTAAAACAGATGGTCCGTAAGCTTTCAGCCTGGTATTTTACCTGGATTGAGTTGGGGAAAAGTGCTCATTTGTACAGAGTGTTTGAAGTTGGGCAGGAGCCTGAACAGCCAGGGGTCTCTAGTGTCATGTTGCTCCTCCGCAGCATATTAGGAGAAGCCTATTTTTCAATGTAAACAGAGGGCACAATGCCAGCGTTAAGTAATGGTGTACTTGGAATGTGTCAGAAGCTCATTGTTTCAGTTGTGTGGTCCAGCCTGGGTTTTATTTGACTATCTTTCCTCATCACTATGAATTGCATTTATTCTCATTTTGTGCAGACTGTGTCAGCATTGAGCACCAAGACATAGTGCAGGTTTGATATAGAGTAGAGTTCCTTCTACTTTCTCCAAACTTTGGAAGAACACCCCTTACTCCATCGGTGCAAATTTTTCCATTTTCTCACACCAACTGTCCTGCAGTCTGAGTGTCACTTTGGTGCAGAATTTTGGGCAATTTTACTCACTCTTTTTCAACTGGGTCGAGGCTGGCCCAAACGTTTTTTAATGTAGGTATGCTTATAGAAAGAGACTGCTTTCAACACGTCAGTCTGAGCTGGATTTGATCTCAAAGGTGAAACTCCAGCGTCTCGCCCATTGCACCACCCGGCCCCCTCGGTCGTAGCTTTGCTTATGATGGGATTGTTGGTGATTAACGACTGTCCCAACTCTGTCCGGACAGAGTCAAGACTTTAGTCACTTGGCACTTGAACACTCTGCTGCCATCTTTTGGTGTTAGGTGACTGGAGTACTGGCAGAGGATCTGACTGTCTGTCTGGCTCTCGTTATCAACCATCTCACAAAATGCTTTCATCAAGTGGGGGAAGAAAGCCTGAGTGAAGTGTTTTCTGTTCCTTTACCCACTCTGCTCTTTACCTAATTGCAGTGTATTGTGCAGGAATGGCTTGGGGAGATTAAGCTTTCCCTGAGCTTTTACTCCGCATCTTCCTGACAACATCCTCCCCATGGTCCTTTTGTGTGTTTTTTTTAAAATCATTTTCGGAATATGGGCATTGCTGGCAAGGCTGGCATTTATTGTCCATCCTTAGTTGTCCCTTGAAGGTGGTGATGGGCCTTCTTCTTGAACCGCTGCAGTCCGTGTGACGAAGGTGCTCCCACAGCGCTGTTAGGCAGGGAGTTCCAGGATTTTGACCCAGCGGCGATGAAGGAACGGCCGATATATGTCAGGATGGTGTGTGAGACTTGGAGGGGACCTTGGAGGTGATGGTGTTTCCATGCACCTCCTGCCCTTGCCTTGTATAAACTTGGAGCATGGTCCATGTCCTGTTCCTCTACACTTGCTACCTATCGAAAAATATTGTCCCATTTTTTGCATGTTAATCATTTTATGTCTCTTCCTCTTTGCTGTGATGAAGGACACACACCAAAATGTCTCTCCCTGGATGCTGACTCACCTGCTGTGTGTTTCCCGCATCGTTCTGTTTTTATTTTGCACAAAAAGTGTATTGACACAACATTAATGTTCATTGTATTAAGTGGGGTTTTTCCTATAGCCTATTGGTGATGAATTGAGAATCATACAAGAAGTATAAGGGGATGCGGGCGACTCGGGTAAGGCCTGTGTTTATTGCCCATCCCTAGCTGCCCTTGAGAAGGTGGTGGCGGCGGCGAGCCGCCTTCTTGAACCGCTGCAGTCCGTGTGGTGAAGGTTCTCCCACGGTGCTGTTAGGTCGGGAGTTCCAGGATTTTGACCCAGCAACGATGAAGGAATGGCAATTTATCTCCCATCGGGATAAGTTGGGTGGAGGGGAACGTGCAGGTGGTGGTGTTCCCATGGACCTGCTGCCCTTGTCCTTCTAGGTGGTGGAGGTCGTGGGTTTGGGAGATGGCTGCTGACAGGTGGGGGGGGCGCAGTTGTTGTCAATCGTGGCACTTAAAGCATCGCAACTGTGTGGGGCAGGCTCAATGGACCAGCTGGTCTTTTCCTGTCCCATCATTTTTCATATGCTCGTATGTAACTATTTCTAATGTGCTTTTTTTTTTTTCCTTTCCCCCCCTCTATCTGTCCTTTCAGCCCCTTAGTTCAGTTCAACCTGCTACATTCCAAGTTCCACTTGTGCAGCGTCCCGACCCGTGCTCTGCTGCTCTCCTCTTACATCAAATTCGTCAATCTCTTCCCCGAGACCAAGCCCACCATCCAGGATGTACTGCGCAGCGACAGCCAGCTCCGAAACTCTGATGTGGAGCTACAGCAGCGGGCTGTTGAGTACCTCAAGCTCAGCTCGATTGCCAGCACCGACGTTCTGGTACGTAAAAGGCCGGAATCTGAGACTTTCTGCTGCGAAATGCTGCTTACAGGGTAGAAAACGGAGAAACTATTTCTGGAGTGGGACTTGTGGGTTCAAGCCCCGCTCCAGTGACTTGAGCACATAATCTAGGCTGACACACCCAGTGGCAGTACTGAGGGAGCGCTGCACTGTCGGAGGTGCCCTCTTTCGGATGCGATGTTAAACGCGGCAGCCAATTTGCGCACAGCAAGGTCCCACAAACAGCAATGTGATAATGACTAGATGATCTGTTTTAGTGATGTTGGTTGAGTGATAAATATTGGCCAGGACACCGGGGAGAATGCCCCGCCGTTCTTCGAAACAGTGCAGTGGGATCTTTTACGTCCACCTGAGGGGGCAGACGGGGCCTCGGTTTAATGTCTGATCCAAAAGACAGCACCTCCGACAGTGCTGCACTCCCTCAGCACTGCATTGGAGAGTTAGCCTAGATTATGTGCTCAAGTCTCTGGAGTGGGACTTGAACCCACAACCTTCTGACTCGGGAGGAAAGTGCTACCACTGAGCCATGGCTAATAGGTTCCCTCGTAGTCCCTGGGTTAATTTCTCACCCCCAAGAATGGGCAGGTGATCTGTAAGAGATGGCCCTGGGGTGGCGCATCCATTTTTAAAAGAAAACTTCTTTCTGTGTGGACAAGGACTAGCCCACCACTTGGCTTCCCTGCCTAATAGCGTAAAGATCTTGACCTAATACTGAAGGTTATGAACTCGATGAGAAGCTATGGTCTACTCCTTGGTGACACTTAAATCATCGAGGCATCCTGACTGCACCCTGTCGCTCTGATGCTGTTGAACCAACTAGTGTTGACTTTGCAACGAAAAGAATCCTTGACTGTGTTGTCATATTTTAAGTAGTGCTTACGCTGCACACTAGAATCATAGAATGATACAGCACAGAAGGAGGCCATTCGGCCCCATTGTACTTGTGCCGGCTCTTTGGAAGGGCTATCCAATTAGTCCCACTCCCCTGCTCTTTCCTCATAGCCCTGTAAATTTTCCCCTTTCAAGTATTTATCCAGTTCCCTTTTGAAAGTTATTATTGAATCTCCTTCCACCGCCCTTTCAGGCAGCGCATTCCAGATCATAACAACTCGCTGCATAACATTTTTTTTCCTCATGTCTCCTCTGGTTCTTTTGCCAATTACATTAAATCTGTGCCTTCTGGTTACCAACCCTCCTGTCACTGGAAACGGAGTAATTAAGGAGAAACTATCATAAGCCTTCCTCACCTAACATGAAGCTATGACTGAAGTTTCTAATTAAAGATTTATGTGGGGGTGTGTTTACTCCCTCAATTGCTTAGTTGGTAAAGTGTGTGTACAACTGAGCCATACAAACTAGAAGATCGCAGATTCGATTCCTGATCTATGCTGTTCCCAGCTGGAGCCATGGTAAGGCAGCTTCAGTTTGCCTGAATCAAGGTTGCCTCTTCTGATTGCTATTTGGTGACTTCTGATGGAAAGATCAGGGTCTGCTTGTGATACTTCCCATGGTAAAACAGTCTGCCAACACTCTAGGCTCACAAATGAAAATTGGTGAGATACCCAAGGGTTGCCAAGTAAGTACCTATGGAACTGTATCTCAGCAAGGAGGGGGGGGGGGGGGGGGGGCAGGGATGTGGTCAACTATCAGAGTTCATTCTCAGCTCAGGTAACTGATCTCTCTTCCCCCCCTTCTCCACAGGCCACCGTCCTGGAAGAGATGCCCCCGTTCCCCGAGCGGGAATCCTCCATCCTCGCCAAGCTCAAGAAGAAGAAGGGACCAAGCACCATGACGGACATAGAAGAAGGGAAGAAGGAACAAACGGAGGTCAATGGTGGGGTCGAGCCTGCTGTGAATGCCAGCACGGTGGTGAGTAGGGTAATGGTGGAAAGCCTGTACTGGATGCTGCTGATTGATGGATCAAGCACCAAATGTCGGCCTTAGCTCAGTGGGTAGTACTCTTGTCTCTGAGTCAGATGGTCGTGGGTTCAAGTCCCACTCCAGAGACTTGAGCACAAAATCTAGGCTGACACTCTGCAGCAGTATTGAGTGCGCTGTACTGTCTGAGGTGCCGTCTTTAAAATAAAGGAAATTCAGTGTTCTGGAAGCAGCACCTGCATCTGCTGCATACAAGGGACCAGGTGTGAAGGCAAGAATTGAAATAATACAGAAAAAGGAACTTTACCCAGGTGCTCTTATGTACAAAAATAAAAATGCTGCAGCTGCTTTAAAACCTGAAACAAAAACAGAATAGGCAAGTTAATGAGTATGGGCCCTTCATCAGAATTGGGTTCTTACATGAAACATTAACTTGTCTGGTCTCCCCATAGATGTTGTCAGACCTGCTGAGTGTTCCCACTATTTTTTGTTCTTATTCCAAGTGCATCTAAATATTTTTTTTGAAAGAACAAAGTGTGGATGAACCCTGTTTAAAATGTTGGAATTTCTCAGGACACATGGACAGGCTGCAGATTCCAAGAGTCACTTCAGCACCTTGACCAAGTGGCTAATATTCACGCGTGAGCCTAGACTTAGAGGAGCTCACAGCCGAGCTCAGTCCTATCCTCGCCTGAACCCCGCAAATTTATGCTTTATACTGGTTGGTGATTGAGGGGAAATTACGAGCTGATGTTCCCTACCTGGCCCAGGGTTTTTTGAGGCTGTTTACAGGTCTGAACTAGTCCCCCTGGCTGAGATTTGTTAACACAGCACCGGTCGGGGATGAAATCTGGGACCTTCTGGTCTGTATGGCTCAGTCCCACGTGGGGTACTGTTTACCAGTTGCCCTTGAGAACATAGAAGTTGCTAGATGACAAAAGACCAAGATCCATCCAGTTCACCTTCTATCATCCGCATGATACAACGGTAATGGAGTTGTTGACCAATCATGACGATCAATCGCTATCGATTAGTCGACAACAGACCAGATATGACACGAAGAAAACCCAGTGATGGAGAGCTGTGGGAACCATTGGACCAAAGTCACCTGTTCCTCCCGTGCCTGTTACACTCACCACATGACATGTCTCAAATTACTTCTATACTGTATCCCAAAATGTTATTTTCTGAAAGAAATTTATCTAATTTGCATTTGAATGAATCAATACTAACTGCTTCCACCGTCTCCCCGGGGAGTCTATTCCATAGATTGACCGCTCGCTCACTGAGATATTGTTTCCGCAGCTTAGTTTTAAATTTCCCCCCCGTTCAAGGGCAGGCTGTGCCCTCTAGTTCTGCTGTTCCGGACGAGGTGAAACAGGCCATCATGGCCGTTGCGTCGGTTTTTAAAAAAAATGTTGTGCTGTAAGTTGGCGAAGTGATTTTGTCCGTTCTACCCTGTGGTCTCCTGTCTCTTCCAGTCCACGCCCTCCCCTTCCGCTGACCTCCTGGGCCTGAAGAGCGCCCCTACCAGCGGTGGTAGCCTACTGGTGGATGTGTTCTCTGATGCCGTGCCTGCCACCGGTGCTCTGGCACCTGGATCCGAAGAGAACTTCTCCCGGTAAGCGGGCGGCATGCCAGCAGTCGCCAGTCTCTTGTTGCTTTGGGCGGGTGGGGTTGCATGGTGGAGGGGGGCAGTGGGTGGGGGGTTTAAGAAGTAATCGCGATCCAACCAGCAACAGGTTGTGGTGTGTTTTTGGAGAAGTCATGCTCGGAGGGCACCAAAGCTATTTCTTCAACGGGGCACCCCCCAGGATGATTTTTGTTCAAAGTACACTTTATTTTTTATTATTTGGTAAATTCATCTGGGACAGTTTTTAAAAGTATTCTTGATCCGATCACTCCATTGTGAGTCGCCAACTTGGTTGTCCCCTCACTGTTGGGGCCTCTCTGGTAATGTCTGAGTGTCGGCCTGGAGCTGTTCACCCAAGGAAAGTGCATAGCTGGCAGGGTATGCTATGGGTGGGAGAAGAGAAGAGATCCATGGGCTTCAAACATAACGTGGGGCTGCACTTTCCAAAAAAAAAATCTGCAATATTTAGACCCTGTCCCCTTGAAGCCCTCCACTACTCCTTGCGCCCGAATGGCCGATCTGACCCCTGGTCCTCTCCCCAATTACTGTCAATGGTGGTTAGCAGCCAGAAGGGTCGGGTTTTGTGCAAGGCAGGGCCTGCTCAGTGCCCCTTGCGAATTTTAGAGCTTTGCCGCAAAAGCCAGTATTCGAGCTTTTCCTCTCTGCTCACAAAGGAAAGGGATGCATTCTATTGAATTTCCTTGTGTTTCTTACTGCTGGCACTAGGTGTTTATTATTAATACCTTGAAAATTGAGTCAAAAATCAGTTTTTAAAAACCCCAATATTTTACAATGTGTGTTTTGTTATAACAGTGAGGCTGAGAGAATTTTGTTTTGTCCTTTTTGTGATTTATTTTTTGATTCTGTGCCTCTGATTTGCGACTGTTTTTAGTTTGACATAAAACTGCAGAAGTGTGCACCCAGCCAGCCTCCATCTATCTGTTGCCTGCATGTAGACAAGTGAAGGTGCACAGGTGCTGCCTTTACTACGTCGGTACGACCTGCTTTACCGCAGAGGTGGTGGCACCAAGTGTGGGTTTCTGATGTGGCGAGTTTCAGGTTTTTTTTTAATGCCAGAGAAATGTTGTTTCCTGGTGGAAATATTGTGCGAGAGGCACCTCTGGTCTCTCGCTCGTTTTCTCACCATCTCTCCCCAAGGCACTGACTCTGGCTGGTACCGCTCTGAAGCCTCTCATACGGCCGTCCTATACGTGCAAGGCTGGACAGTGACTGTCGTCTGTCACCTTGATCACGGAGGGTATTACCGCTGAGGTGTCCATATAGGCGCGATTTCCAGCAGTCACTGGATGAGGGGGTCTGCAACGGATTTGTGTTTGTTCCCCCGTGGCCACGGAACAATTCCTGAGCAAGGAGTCGATGCCTTCAGGCGAGGAAGGGAAAAAGAAACCCTGTCAACCCCTGGGATTTGTGCTCAAATCCAGCACATATTAGAGGAGCAAGTGCCTCTCCCTGTTGCCGTGCGAGGTCTTAAGTGAAGCATTTCCGGTTTCAATCTCTAACCGCTTCTAAGTTCACAACACAATGCCGCTGTCACCATTCGGTGCCTAATAACCTTTACACATTATCAAGAGTCAAGTGTCAGGCTTGGCTCAGTTGGTAGCACTCTCACCTCTTGAGTCAAAAGATTGTGGGTTCAAACCCTGCTCCAGCACTTGAGCACATAATCAAAGCTGAGACTCCAGTGCAGTACTGCGGAAGTGCTGCACTGTCGGATGAGATGTTAAACCCCCTCCTGCTCGTTCTGGTGGACGTTAAAGGCTCTGTGGCAGTGTCATTCACATCGCTGCTGTTTGTAGGCCCTTGCTGTGTGCCATAATGGCTGCCGTGTTTATAGTAATGTTATTCGTTGTATGTGAAGTGCTTTGGGATGTTCCTGATCATTTTCGGCAGGTCCTGGCTATTTCGGGCGCTTAATCTGTGTTCGTAAAACACTTGATATCAAATTAAAAGGTGAAGCAACAAGGTTTTCCTCTTCATATCCTCTCTCGCTTACGGAGTTATCAAAGGTCCTGTGCAAGGCAGAGATTCCCTTGTACAGATAGCACTTAATTTTAAATGCAGCAGCAGGAATTTGAAGCTGCAACAAATTCTGGAGTGAAAGCTGCTTTGGACATAGTTTCATTCTCAGTTGGGACAAAGACTCTTGATTAGGACTCTAGTCTGTGTTGCTGCCTCAAAAGGTGCACGTACTGTGATTTGTTCCTTCCGACCCTGGATGTGTCTCTGAGCTGTTTGTGTTAAGTTCCCAGCCCCCGAAAATCCGTGCGTGCCAGTGGCTGACTGGGTAAAGGCATCTCTTGGCACAGCACAGCCATACAGACGAGAAAGTTTGACTGTGCCTCACCCCCACTCCCACCTAGTGTGTCCTGAGAGTTAACTGACCTCAGCTGGGGCAGATGTTGGGCAATATCATTATCCTTGCCCCCACCTGGAAACTCCAACTAAGGTTCCTGTGTCCAATTACTGTCCAGTGACACCTTGCTGGACAGGGACTGGGTTGAGGATGTGTCCAGGCTTGGTGCTGATGCTGCCCGTGGTCAAATAGCCTGCCATTTGCCGCCTAGGGATCAAGGCTCCCCCAAACTCATTCCACTTTGGACCTTTGTAGCTGTCGGACAGTGGGATTCATGCTAACAATCTGGGGTGGATTTAAACTTTGGTCGTAAAGGCAAAAAAGAATGTTCAGACTCCCTCCCATCACTGGTTAATTTTCTAACCAGGGCCAACGCGTCACCAGGTATATAGCAGTACCTACCTGTGTTGTAATATTAAAGCCCTTTTAAATCGGAGTGTGCAAGGAATTCTAGCACTCCTTTCACCTCTGAGACCTGGGTTCATTCCCGGCCTAGACCAAATGTGATTGGTGTTGTCTGTCAGCTGTAAGAGAAATGGGTTTGGCCAATCTCGGCCCAGGTTAGTGTTGGTCCACAGCTTCTAACTCGGCACTGATTGGCAATCTTATTCGAAGAGGCCACGTTGATAACTGAAAATGGAAAAATGTCACGCTGCTGCAGTAAGGGGTGTTTTCTGAGCTTGTGTTTGAGTTGGGTTAGTGCAGTGGGAACTTTACTCTGCCTCTAAACTGTGCAGTATGCGACTTGGGACTGCTTGGTGGGATAATGTAGAGGGAGCTTCACTCCACATCTAGTCTGTGCAGTACCTGACCTGGGAACGCCTCATGCTAAGTGCTTGAAACAAGCAAGTGTTGCATTCCCCAGCACTAACGTGCCTCCCCTCGAAACCCACAAATTGCCGAAACAAAGCTAATTTAAAATCTGTATAGTTCCCCGTTTGAAGGAGAAACCTTGTGACTTGATCTTTGAGTAGTTTGTGTAGTGGCTGCATTGTGATTTGGATTCTCCTTTTTTCTGTTCCTCGATGCACGCTTGCCTCTGATTTGGGATGGTGCAGAAGCTTGGATCTGCCGGGTGAGAGCTCTGCATCGTTGCTGGTGGACGCAGCCCTGGGCTCAGAGTAAGGCGTGTACTACTGAGTAGAACTGGACTGTCCAAACACCCCCCTTGCCCCCTGCTCCGAAACAGTCCAGGGTTCAAAAAACAATGTTGTTTTACTCCCAAATATATACAGCATATAAAGTACTCCTGCATTTCAGTTTGGCTGTAGTTGTTGGAAAGAGCCTACGCAGGTGACTGAGAGGAATCTTGCAACTATCCCTCATAAGCACTTTTAATTACAAAACAATTCAGCTGTCTGCATCGTCAAGTCAACATTTTGCCATTTTTTTGTGTTTAAATATCAGTTCAAAATGGGTTTTCACTTCTGTTAAGATAGCAGACAGCAATTTCAAAGGAACATGGAGGCCATTCAGCCCCTTGAGCCTGTTCCACCATTCAATGAGATCATGGCTGATCTGTATCCAATGCCATCCACCCACTTTGGCTCCATATCCAATAATACCCTTGGCTAGAAAAATCTTATCAATTTCAGATTTAAAATTAATTGAGATGGCATCTACAGCTTTTTGTGGGAGAGTGTTCCACACTTCTACCACCCTTTGTGTGAAGAAGTGTTTCCTAACTTCTCTCCTGAATGGCCTGGCTCTGATTTTAAGGTTATGCCCCCTTATCCTAGACTCTCCCACCAGCGGAAAAAGTTTCTCTCTATCTACCCTATCAATTCCTTTCAAAATCACCCCTTAACCTTTACTAAGGACTAGTAATCCAGAGGGCTGGACTAATAATTCAGAGAACATGAGTTCAAATCCCACCCTGGCAGTTTGAGAATTTGAATTCAGTTTTAAAAAAATTTTTAAAAATCTGGAAATAAAAAGCTGGTATCAGTAAAAATGACCATGAAGCTGTCGGATTGTCATAAAAACCCAACTGGTTCACTAATGTTCTTCAGGGAAGGAAACCTGCCATCCTTACCCGGCCTGGGCCTATATGTGACTCCAGTCCCCACACCAACGTGACTGACTCTTAACTGCCCTCTGAAGTGGCCTAGCACGTCACTCAGTTGCATCAGTAGAGATGGGCAATAAGTGCTGGCTTCCATCCTGCGAATGAATAAAAATAATCTGTTATTTATATCATGCAGTGAGATTTCAACCCACTCGTCTCTAAATATGCCGTATATATATTTAATGTAAAATAACGAGGATTGTGTTGGATTGCCCGGATTGATGATGTGGTCCCTGTTCGTATTTAGGACGTGAGCGTATGTATGCCTCAGCTTGGGAATGCCCTTCGCATGCCTTGTCCCACGCCCCGATCGCTCAGTTTCGATCTGGGCTGAGGTTTGAGGTGACTCGAGTAAAGCCAGGTTCTCTGCCGCTCTGCGTGGGTCTTTTTAAAAAATCTGAGCCGACTTGAAATGGAATGGGCGTGCACTATGTAATGATTGGTGTGTCTGTGTTTTTTCTGCTTTATTATTTTGCATTCAATTTAGTGAATGTTGGCTGCGATTTTTGAATAAAAATGAACCTCTGGATTAGGACGAGTGATTTATAACCTAGAAACCGGCATTTTCATCGCATCTGGGACTTCTAATGCAGAGCTCCAGTTCTTGGGCCGCTAATCCCACTGCACACATTAAGTGTAGAAATTAGCAGAATTTGTTGCAGGAAGGACCCAAATCACTTGCCCTGTCCATTAATGCAGTCAATCTTCCCATTCCTTTATCTGTTCTAAATTACAGTGAATGTTTGTGTCTCCTCTGGCCTGGGCACTCTGTGCTCGTTTACTTGATCTTTGTAATTTTGCTGTGATTGTCTTTTCTTGCTGTGAAGTACAGCGACGGCTGATACCTAGTACCTACCTGTTCTGTATGGATCAGTGCAACACTGAGCAGAGCTTTTATCCACTTAGCTCTTGGGCTCATTGGGTTCCAGAATTAAATAGACTGGTAAGACTTGTTGTCTAGGCTTGTGTATGAAAAGCTGGGTGAGATATCTCTGGAGCCGTATCTCAACACCAGTTATTCAGGAGATAAGATCGAAGAATAAAATTGGAGCAAGTTGGGGCTCCACATCTGCTCTCACTGCCTAGGCTAGAAACCAAATCAGCCAGGATTCCTGCTCCTGATCACTGCCCAGTGACTTGTGCTGGAAAGAGTGTGTGTGTGTGTAGCATTGGGCTTGGCCATGATGCCTCCGGTGGTCGAATTGCCTTTCGGCATTCACTGTCTGACCTGTTGGGTGAGGTAGTAGAGGGCACCAATGCTTGAGGAACGATACTCCAGAAAGAGTCGATGCCTTTAGGAAAAGAGAAGATTAGGAGTGGAGAAGCTGCCATGAGAGTGTGTGTTCAAACCTGTATGTAAAAGATGTGCGTCAGTGATGTAATTAAACATTATCCAGCATGCGTTCTTTTTTTGTTGCCTGACTTGGGGTTGATGTGCATGCGACCTCCTTCCTGTAAAATTTAACAGTTCTGTCTCTCAATTAACCCTTTAAAACATTTTTTTCTCAAAACCTATTTTTTAACCAAAGTATTTACAAGGCATTTGGTGCTTTCTGTTTTATTGTTCTCTGAATGGCATTAATAACAGAATTGTGCTGTGTGCCTTTTTTTCCTGCCCCCCCCCCCCCGCAATCGTTCCTTGTCCCCTCTAATCCTTTCTCTTTCTCCCTGTGCCTCATTTTCTCTCTCTCTCTCTCTCTCTCTATCCATCTCTCAGCGCTGTCACGACTGCCCCTACTGCTGGCTCTGAGGACCCTGCTTTGCCCGTGCCCGATGCTGACGATCTCCTCAACAAGTAAGGAGATTACTTCACTTTCAGTCCGCTTCAGGTTGCTTGTTTTTAAATGGACGTCGAGGTGCCTTCCAAGCAATTCTGCCCCTCCACTGTAGATGGTAGGGCTCAGCATCTGGACTCTGGTTACAAGTGGCCGCTGCTCGGTTGTTGCATCCAGAGCCGATTTTTGGACCAGGCGGTCAGATTTTTTTTTTTGATTTTGTTTTAATCCAGTGGCTTGTTTCTGAAATGCAGGACTGATTTCTAAATTCCCCTTCACAGGGGAGCAGGACTAAATGGGCTAGCTCTTTTGGAGAGTCACTTAAGAGTACTGCATTCAGTTCTGGGCACCACACCTCAGGAAGGATATACCGACCTTGGAGAAGGTTCAACGCAGATTCACCAGAATGATACCGGGGCTAAAAGGGTTAAATTATGAAGACAGGTTGCAGGGACAAGGCTTGTGTTCCCTCGAGTATAGAAGATTAAGGGATGATCTAATTGAGGTGTTTAACAGGATTAAAGGATTTGATAGGGTAGATAGAGAGAAACTATCCCCTCTGGTGGGGGGAGTCCAGAACAAGGAGGCATAATCTTAAAATTAGAGCTAGGCTGTTCAGGGGTGATGTCAGGAAGCACTTCATCACACAAAGGGGAGTGGAAATCTGGAACTATTTCTCTTTCCCCCCCCCCCCCCCCCCCCAAAAAAAACTGGATGAGGGGGTTAATTGAAAATTTCACTGCTGAGATTGATAGATTTTTGTTGGGTAAGGGTATTAAGGGTCACAGAACCAAGACGGGTAAATGGAGGTAAGATACAGATCAGCCTGTTTCTGTGGTGTAAATTCTATGAAAGTGGTAGTGAAGCATTTGGTGTGAGGACGGTTGGTGTAGCCGGTTCTCATCCTGCGGTTTCTCGATTAGTTTGACTGGCGAGGAACACGATGAAACTTCTCACCAACGAAAAGGGAAGGTGGGAAACCAGTGGTGTGTTTGAAACTATTGTGGTCATCTGCTCACTCAGTGGATTGCAGGGCACATCACTACCACCTTCTGGTTGGAGGTGGTAGTGCGTTCCTCATCTGACAAAAGACGACAAGTCGCACAAAAAAAGTCAGTTTGGACAAGAATCATTTTAATTACTGATTTGGAATCTTTTACGATGTCTGGTTTCTAAAACCTATGGCTTCACCAGCTTTTTAAAACTCCTGTAATCCTACAGTTTGAGTTGTTTTGGGCATCCCATGATAGAGGAGCGTATTGGAGCCATGGAGAAGGCACAGCGTAGTGCGTTCAGTTCTGGGCACCGCATCTCAGGAAGGATATATTGACCTTGGAGAGGGGGTGCAGCGCAGATTCACCAGAATGATACCGGGGCTAAAAGGGTTAAATTACGAGGACAGGTTGCATAAACTGGGCTTGTATTCCCTTGATTATAGAAGATTAAGGGGTGATCTAATTGAGGTGTTTAAGATGATTAAAGGAGTTGATAGGGTAGGAGTTGAAGCGAAGTCAACGTAGCATTTATGAGGGAGTTGGATAAATACTTGAGAAATATTAAAGGGCAGGGATATGGGGTTAGAGTCGATAGCTGCAAAGGGGCTGAATGGCTGCCCCCTTGTGCTGAAGTTTCTGATTCTCTGAAACCTGGGCTTAGTTGGATTGTGGAGGAATTGGTTAAATATTAGCAGGGTTGCAGATTCTCGCCAAAGCTCACCAGTGCAAACATGCTTTGAGAGGTGGGTATTGTACTACAAGGAGGGCAGTGTATGTCAGCACATCCCGAGGTTTTGGAGCAGGGACTTTGATTGTGGCAGGCAGCTGCTGTTGGCGCCACAAGACCACGAGGTGACCCTGGTCTATGCCTGATGCCCCGTGTCCCTCCTGCTAATGTTTGCCGCTCAGTGCAGACACCATACAAATATCTCTTTTGGATTTCTATGTTCCATTTTCAAAAAAAAATCTGGGTACAGATGCGAGTGTGCCTACAGTGTCGTCACTGGGATTTCAGTAAGACCTGATGCCTGAATTGTTCACACTTTGTGACAATAATAGATTCTGTCCTTCCCAGCTTGGGTTGCATCTGAAGAGAGCATTTTGAGCTGTGAAGGTGGAGTACTGTGGGTGTTAAATCTGCCACTGGTGGTGGGAGCACTTTGAGAGGATAAATAAGTGTTGCACAGCATTAACGCTGATTTTTTTTTTAATAGCATGTTGGTGCCAAAATGCGAGTGTCAGCACTGGTCTGGGATGAGCCTTCACCAGCTACTGTTCCCATTGTGTACATACTGGAGTATTGTCCTGCTTTTAGACATAAACTCAGTTTCCCAGTGTTGGCTGATCTTTTGGCTTTCTGTCTGTCCACTCCTCTCCCTCCGATGTAGGTTTGTCTGCAAAAACAACGGGGTCCTGTTTGAAAACCAGCTTCTGCAGATTGGAATAAAGTCGGAATATCGACAGAATCTGGGTGAGTGACTCCTGTCCTTCACTTTAGATTGACTGGCCTTAGCTGGGCTAAAATTGCTATTTCAGGGAGCCGTGCTCGCAGTCGCTCCTGACCCACGCTTATTGGCAGAATCCGTTGCCGCCGTTTTGAAAACCTTTTTTAGTTTCAAGCTTGTGGGGTGTTCCCCTACTCCCACAGATTTTCTCCCCTCCTTTCCCGCCGACACTGGATTTCTGCAGCATGCTTCCACGAGTACCAGTGGCCCTTCGTGTGTGAGCCTAGGTCGTGAGTGTCGACCGGCTCTTTGCCAGCGAAGGCATCGCAATCTAGCTGGATCCTGGCCTCACCTGCCATCCACACACGTGTGGGGTTTCCAGCGGGACACGCTGGATATCGATCGGGGAGCAGGAACCCAGACTGACTGCTCACCCCAGGGTACTGCGTCCTGGGACACCCAAGGCCAATTATGTAATGCCATTTGAGAGCTAATTTGACATAGACTGGGAGCCGGACCTGGCACCTTCCTGGTCTTTGTGGATTGCTGGCACGTAGCTTCCATTTAGAAGATTAGGTTTCCTAGAAGCAACTTAATTTCGAGGCCGACTGTTTTGGCTGGCCTGACCAAAGGTCTTTAGCATTGCTGTCAGTAAGAGTGCTGATTATTTTCTTGTCTCTCCACGTCTAGGTCGAATGTACTTGTTTTTTGGGAATAAGACATCTGTTCAGTTCCTCAACTTCACCCTGGACGTCAGCTGCCCCGGCGAGCTGCAGAATCATATCCTTTTACTTTCAGTGGGCATGGAAAGGAGTTTAATGGAGTGTGTCTGTTCAACTTGTATCAAACCTTGGTTAGACCGCGCTTGGACTGTGCATAGTTCTGGTCTCTATTATAAAAAGGATATAGAGGCACTGGAGAAGGTACAAAAAAAGATTCACAAGGATGATACTAGAACTGAAAGGACATACTTAGCAGGAAAAACTGAACAGACTGGGGCTCTTTTCTCTAGAAAAGAGAAGGTTGAGGGGTGACCTGAAAGAGGTCTTCAACATTATGAAAGGGGTTCACTATGGTAGATGCAGAGGAGATATTTCCACTTGTGGGGGAGACCAAAAGTAGGAGCATAAATATAAGATAGTCACCAATAAATCCAATAGAGAATTCAGGAGAAACTTCTTTACTCAGAGAGTGGTGAGAATGTGGAACTTGCTACCACAAGGAGTAGTTGAGGCGAATAGCGTAGATGCATTAAAAGGGAAGCTAACTTAGCACATGAGGGAGAAAGGAATAGGAGGATATGCTGATAGTTAGATGGAGAGGGAATGGGAGGGGGCCGGCATAGACCAGTTGGGCCGAAAGGCCTGTTTCTGTGCTGTAAATTCTATGTAATATAACTTGGGATGCAATGAAGGCATCAAAAAGAAAGATTACGAATTGTATAATGCCTTATCGTGTCTCTCAGAAGCATCATCAAAGATGGGGAGAAATCCTGCTTCTATTCAAATAGTACCAGGGAATCATTAACAACCAGCTTTATAGTGTTACGTGGAGAGTTTAGAGAAGCTGGGATTATTCTTCCTCAGAGCAGAGAAGGTTAAGAGGAGATTTAATAGAGGTGCTCAATATTATGAGGGGTTTTGATAGAGTAAATAAGGATAAATTGTTTCCATTGGCGGGAGGGTCGGTGACCAGAGGGGACAGATTTAAGATAATTGGCAAAAGAACCAGAGGATAGATGAGATTTTTTTTACACGAGTCATGATCTGGAATTCACTGAAAGGGTAGTGGAAGCAGATTCAATAATAACTTTCAAAGAGGAATTGGATAAATACTTGAAAAGGAGAAATTTACAGGGCTGTGGGAAAGAGTGGGGCTAATTGGACAGCTCTTTCAATGAGCCAGCACAGGCGCAATGGGCCGAATGGCGGCCTCCTGTGCTGTAAGATTCTGTCATTCCATGACCTGAATAGGCAAACAGAACCTCATCTGAAGTATGGCACCGACAAAAATGCAGCACATTCTCAGTACTGCACTGAAGTGCCAGCCTAGATTACAAGTCCTGTAGTGGGGCTGAAGCCACAACTTTCTGACTCGGGTGAGGGAGCTACCAACTGAGCCAAGCTGCCACTCTGCTTATTTATCTTGTTGCTACCAGTGCTGCATCGCTTTAAGCCCGTGCACTTTTCTATTGTGCGATGCTCTTAATTCATCAGTTCACGGACTCCTAAATCTCCCTGCTCCTTCACGGTTCCTAGCTTCTCACCATTTAGAAAATACTCCTGATCTATCTTCCTTGGGTAGATAGACATTGCCTGCCTTTGTGAACTTTGTGTGGAAGCTGAGATTTTGCAGTAACCCACAGCCTTCTGACTCGGGCGAGAGTGCTACTCACTGAGCCACGGCTGACACCTCTATTTCTAAGCCAACTAGGTTCAATCCATTTTGCGTTAGATCAGATTGAAATCAGCTAACGGTAGGGATGTGACAAATGGTGTTAATGTTGCTGGGTGAGATGGGAAAATCGGCAAAGTGTCCCTGCTTCTGGTTGTTATCCAGTCATTCTGTGTGTATATGTGTCTTTGTGTGCGTGCATTATATGTGTGCAAGTGTACATGTGCAAACACAACTGGGCTAACTTGATGCTCTCCAGTCAAATAGTCTGCCGACATGTAGTATTTGCAGTCGATCGTGAGGAATAGGCACTTTGGTGGCGTATTAACGATGAAACTGTACCCAAGTGAGAGTGTCGGTGCATTTAGGAGAGAAGAGTGAATTGGGAAGGAGGCAAAGATAGTGTCGTACAATAGATACTCCCCTAAATTCTTTAACGCTGTCTCACAGCTGAATCTTCAGGCCAAGCCAGTGGAGCCGATTGTGGAAGGTGGAGCACAGGTTCAGCAAGTGATTAACATCGAATGCTTGTCAGATTTTACCGAAGCCCCGCTGCTCAACATTCAGTTCAGGTACTGGGTTTGCCTCGTGCTGGTCCTCGATCCTCTGCCCTCTAACCTGCTTTCATTTAAATCTCTTGCTCTCTCTCTTTTTCGTGGGTGCTTCGATTTGGGAGCGGCCTGGCTGCAGGCAGCACTCAGACAGAGAACAACGGGAGCAATTGTTTGGAGGAATGGGAAACTGAACAAGACTGAAAATTCTAATGAAACCAAATACCAGTGAGCTCCACGCGGTTCAGGATACCCCAGCCAACTGGGATTTGCCTGACTGGGTTTGTCGGTCATGATGGATTTTGGCTTCATGGTTTTGACTTGAGCGACTCTACGAATAAAACCAGTGCGTGGATTTACTCGTCCCACATAAATGTAGCATTCTTGGGAGGGCAAATTACAGCTTAGTTTTTGGGGGGAGGGATTACACACCATTTTGCTCCCTTTTATTCCCCAATTATCTGATCCGTAATGGGCTTTTGTGCTTTGATGCAGGATGTATCAAGTTCCCATCTGGCTGTTCGTTGGATTGGCAAAACAAGTGCTGGTTGTTCTCACTGCTAGTTAACTACACTGTGTAGGTTAATACTTTGCAGCTGTAACCCATTCTTTCTTCCAAAAACAGGCCTTAAAAATCCCTTTGGATGGGACTTTGAGCCCAGGTCCAAGAGGTGAAAGAGGATATTTGAACTAACACCTCCCTTAAAAAAAAATCTTTCACTTTTTGTTGTTTTAAAAAAAAATATTTGCGATTGTTATAATCTCTCTCGCTTTGTTGGTAGATATGGCGGAACCCTGCAGAATATCACCCTAAAACTACCCATAACCGTCAACAAGTTTTTCCAGCCAACAGAGATGGCGTCCGAAGACTTTTTCCAGCGCTGGAAGCAGCTCAGCAGGTATGGAATGAGCTCGGGACGGTGGAAAGCAGTGGGAGGTGATGGGCAGCGGTAGGTGCGGCAGGCAGTGGGGAAGTTGGATTTAACACAGTGTGTGGAGAGCGAGCCATGGCAGAACAGTGGGGGCGCAGCAGTGGAACTGTCTACAAAGTACAGCTCTGCTTTATTAGGGATCTCCTGCTGTAACCGGAGCTGAACGCATGCAATCGCATTTTGAACGCAGCTCTGTTCAGTGACGGTTGCGGCAGTACAAGGGGCAGCATGCAGATGATGGTGTCATTGCAAAGCACACATGGCCTTGTATCCATGTCCGTACAAAGTAGAGTCCCAGCATTGCAATGCCATATTCCATGAAGTGTGCTGTGCAATTCCCCGTGTGCACTCACAGATACATGGAACAAGAAGCAGAAGACCAAGGAATGGCTGGATAGACAATGTCAAGAGTGACTTGTCACAGAAAGGGTTACAGATGACTGATGTGGCCGGACTAGTTCAGAACCGACAACAATGGAGTGAATTCATTTGGCCCTATTGTTTGCTGCTGAGCTGACGGACGGGAATTTAGTAGTAAAAAGAAAGGAAAGAACTTGCATTTATATAGCGCCTTTCACGTCCTCAGGATGTCCTTGAGCACTTTACAGCCAATGAAGTACTCTTTTTGAAGTGTAGTCACTGTTGTAATGTAGGCAACGCAGCAGGCAATTTGTGCACAGCAAGCTCCCGCAAACAGCAATGTGACAATGACCAGATTATGTGTTTGTGATGTTGGTTGAGGATAAAAAATATTGGCCCAGGACACTGGGGAGAACTCCCCAATTGTAATAGTATTCTCCTTCTAAGATCTTCACTTTTGAAGTTCTGTTTTGATCCCTTCAACTTCAGCAAATTAATTGTGGGGAGAAGATTTTCAGATGGTACAGCTGTCTGGTAATGTAATTGCAGCCAAACTGCTCTGATGTTCTGAGTAAGCTTTCACCGTTACCAGGAACTGCCTGTGTTATTTACGACACGTTCTCCTCTTGCCAGTCCCCAGCAGGAAGCACAGAAGATCTTTAAAGCTAATCACCCCATGGACACCGAGGTTACCAAGGCTAAGGTAAGATTCTCCCTCCCCTCCAATAGTCCTTTCAGGACTAATGCATCTCAGTAGGTAAATGTACCTTGGGCTATGGGCGTGAACCGTACAGACCAGGAAGGTGATGGGTTCGATCGTCAGTCTGTGCTGTCTCAGCTGGGGTAACAACTGGTCTATATCATTAGTCCCAACATTCAAAACCATCGTCCCAAACTAAACGTCTTTCATATCCCTCTGTCGATTCCTTCGCCAAAAAATGGTGCCGCTCCTCTTGAATTTGAAGACACTGTCTGCCTCCCTCTGTGTGATGTATTTTGAAACTTAAACCAGCTGTTGACCTTCCCTCCTGCGACCCTGAGTCTGTGCCCACTGGTTTGTGGCTTTGTCAAGTGGTTTATTAGGGTTCTGTACCCCTTAAAATCAAGAACACCTCCATTCGTTCTCCCCTGAGCCACTTTTTTTCCTGCAGCGTACAACGTTCCCCAACTACCTTGGGACCTCTCTGTAGCTCGAGTGCCCAATCTCCAGCACGGTCCTCAGCGCTTACAGTGGGCGTGCGATTCGCCCGCTCGATGGTAAAACCGCGAAGTGCAGAATAAAGAACAGTGTTGGTCGCGTTCTAGTAACTGGCCTAAAATGGCATCACCGTTTTCCAGCTCTACTCTGTTCGTGGGGAATGGCCCAACAGCTCTAGCTCTAGAGTGTAATGAATGAGGAATGGTCACTTGGGGGCGGGGGGCGAGGTACCAAGAGGGCAGCTGCTAGCTGGTGGAACTTTCCCTCGCACACAACGAAAGCCCAGTGGACGCAGTCTGCACTTTAAGCAGGTGGAAGGGAAGACATTGGTGAGGCAGTGCAAGGCGTATATAACTTGCTGAGTGGGACTGGTGCAGTCGCAGGCTTCCTCTCTCTCTCTCTGTGTGGGACGGTACTGCTTGGGGGAGCTGGGATTCTGCTGGGACGCTTCCTTCAGTTTATTTTTCCTTTTCTCTTCCCACAGTTGATAGGGTTCGGCTCCGCTCTGCTGCAGGACGTCGACCCCAATCCCGACAACTTTGTTGGCGCGGGGGTCATTCACACGAAATCCATCCAGGTCGGGTGTTTGTTGAGGCTGGAGCCCAACGGTCAGGCTCAGGTTAGTGACATTTAATCGCCCGATATCTTGTGCCACTTCACAGCGCGGGACAGTGCAGCAGGCTGTGTCGGTCAGATCAGCAGCAGCAGATCACTGAGTGTGTCACTCGATAGCCACAAGCCATTACCCCGATGGGGGTCAGTGGGTAGCTATACCGCCCAGCAGGCTGCAGGTTCGATCTGAGTGTCTGTGCTTGATCTCAGGCGGGGGGGGTGATTGTAGCAGGTCTGCGGTTTGGCCTCGGTGCCGCTGAGCTTGGGGGGGTGGTAGGGGAGTGGGGGAGGAAAGAAAGAGGAACCGAACCAGCCCAGTGCCCCCCTTCTCGAAGGCTTCTGGATGTGAATGTTGGCTGATAACAGGATGCGGGAGTATTGGGGCACTGGGAAGGGTAGGTTTCAACAGGCCGAAGGGTGTTTTCTCCACCTTGACTGGACAAACCCAGTGCCAATCGCTTTTAGCACGTTTGGTCTGGGCGGGTGCTCTTTTGTCCTGTTCTTGTCTGGTCAGGAAGTGCCCGCTGGAAGTGATTTGCTCTGTAAGCTCACGTTTCTCCTTTCTCTTTCTATTCCCCCTCCCCTCAGATGTATCGCCTCACACTACGCACAAGCAAGGAGACCGTGTCGAAACGACTATGCGAATTACTGTCTCAGCAGTTCTGAAGCCTCCTACATGTAATCGATCTCTTACACTATACTGCGTGTTTGTTTGAGTCTGAGCGTGTGTGTATGTGTGTGCGCGCACGAGTGCGTGAAGGTCCGTATATCTATGCCACGTCCAGTGAAATCTTCAAGAAGTATCATGTGACGTCCTTTTAAGTACAGTATACGTTTACGTGATTGTTCAGTGGAGGTTTTTTTTTTGCTATTGAGGAGGGGCTTAGAAGGTGCTTTGGTACGCGGGACATCAAACGCGGCGGCCAAGATCCTACTGCGTGCGACACTGGCGCCAGATTGCGGTGAAGTCGACACGCCTCTGGCCTAACTGCCGTACGCGGTGGGTCTCGACCGTGTTAACGAGCGGCACTTAATGTTTGTGCAGCTCTTGGTGACGAGGGTATGTCAGACTTGATGGCCACAAATTTCACCGTCTGTATTTTCAGGTTATCTTAGAGCAGAAAGGCTCCCCCCACCTCAGTGCGTGCCCACTCCCCCCCCCCCCCCCCCCCGGTTTAGTTGGTAGATGCACTACAGTGTGTGAAGCTGAGCCACGCACAGACCAGGGAGGTTCAATGTGCAGTATGAGCGGGGGGGAAGGGAGAGAGTCAGTTGGAACACCGCAGTTCCCTTCAGTAGCCTTGGGTTGAGGAGAGAACAATCAGCTATTGCTGCCTCTCCTAGTTACGTTACAGCGACACCTGCCGGAGAGTGTGTCTGTGCGGATGTCCAGTGAGGACGGGATCAGACTAGACAGTGATGCCCTCCACAGTTCAATAGCCTGGCCGACATTCGCTGTCTAGACTGACTTCACAGAGAACGTCCATCTGGGCAGGATGCCTACTGCCTGAAGAACTGTCCTATAGCAAGAAGACATCGCCTTCAGAGAGGCGGGTGGGTGACTGGAGGATATTGAGCAGAATTTGTATTTCTCCAGTAGCCGTCAGCTGACTCTTTTTTGGTTCCTACTGCCTTTGCAGACCTCAAAGCAAGGTGATGCCCGAATACCAAACAACTTGAAGTCCCACCTCACTGTTAATCGATATAGTCATTCCTTATATTAAAAAAAATGTATGAAGTAATTGTAAAATGTATCTGTATATAACTCTTGTTTAGGGCTGGATAGAAATACCTGTATGACCGAGTAACTCTGGTCATTTAAATTAGCTGTTTAAATGTCACCACTGAAAGCTAAGAGGGTGGGCGAATTTTTTTATTTAACTGTTTGCTTAACATTTTGTTTTAAGTGCAAAAAGACTGGAACACTTCCCTTCCAATCCTCTCTTTGGACCAATGCGTCTTCCCTGGGTTTGTTAAAAACAAAGACTGCTCAGTGCAGCCCCCACTCAACGGACTCTCTTACTCCCTCCCTCCCACCCCTACTTCCTGCCATTAGCAGCCAACACAAGGTGTACGGTACGTGCTGTTGTGCAGAAACACCTTGTTTAACGTTAACGAAATGTGACGACGGGGTAAATTGTTCCTTCCTCTGAAGCTGCTTTCACGTCCGCACCGCTTTTGGTTCCGAATCTGGGAGTTACGTGTCCATGAGTTCGTTTCCAAGCTTCCTTATCCTATGCAGACTCGGTTCTTCAAGCATTTATAGTTCAACTGCCTGAATTAAAGGAGCCGGATTTAGTGGCGGGGGGAGGGGGGAGTGGAAATAGGAGAAGTGCAGCTCAAACTGTCGGGTCAGAAGTAAAGCACTGTTTAGATTTCTCAATTTTTCCCTTTCTATCCCAGAATTCCCTCTCCTGCTCCCTGCTTCACTCAATGTCCTTCACTTGTGGACTTGTCTTGTATCTTTAGGGCTTGGCTTGCTTGTTAATCCCTGCCACTCATTTCTATAACGTTGCTACTGCACTGGGAGTTGTCTTGTAAATGGTGAGTAAACGTGTGCTATGTGTGCCCCAGATTAGCTATAACCTGCCCTTGTTTATGTAAGAGAATCCCATATGCCTAATGTCTGTACATAGAACTAACCAAGCAACTGGATAACCTGGCAATGGGGCTTCTTTGCACTGCTGTATAAAATGGAGAAAGCTTAACCAGTTTTAAAAGGCTGATTTAACCAGCTCAGTGTGGCTGAATGACAGCAGCAGTAAACTAATGGGGGAGGGAAGGGAGCCATGTTGAATTTTCAGTGTCAGCAGTGAGTTGGACCAATAATTAATGGAGTTGCTGTGACCTCAATGAAATACTCGAGTCAAAATGTAACCTGGAAAAAAAAATACAAGGAAACAAAGGATGTGAATAAAGTTCCTGCCTTGTCTTTACTCTATAACATGCACTACATTACATCAGGCAGCTTTCCCAACTACAGTCCCCAATGTGCTCTGCCTGCTGTTGAGTTTTGATTTGCACAGTTAAAAGCAGGCAAAGGAGCGAGAATTCCCCCGAACTTCTCTCTCTGCGTCACTGTAACTTTGGCAGGAGCCCCATTTGTGTGAGTAAGCGGGGTTTCCATTGAAGTTATGGGAGGCCAATGGAAATTCACCCTCCCCTGTCCATTGTAGTGTGATATCACACTTCCTCCTACCCTCCCCCAGACTCTAGAGGAATGTTCCTAATTGACTAACTTTGCACAAGGTGAAAATGCTTTGCTGGGGACCAGTTCACTGACAAGATGTCACCGTGCAAACATTAAGGCTTCCCATGCCCGGGGGAAGTGCAGTATTCTTCTGCCACTAGAAGCTGTAATGAACTGTGTTCGGTGGGGTGGGGGGAAAGAGAGAGAGAGAGAGAGAGAGAGAGAAGGAAATGAGGACTACTGCAACACTGCCCGAGGTTACTTTTAAGCAAGTGGCTGAATCGTCTGTTCGTCAGGTCCCTCGTAACTTGACGTGCTATTGTGTGCCAAAGCGCCATAACATGAAAGTCACGGACTAAGCTGTTTCTGAGCAGCGTGAAGATGAGCACCGAGCTCAGTGAAACTGCTTCATAGAAGGATTTAAATACATGAGGAGGCCATTCAGCCCCTCGAGCCTACTCCGCCATTCAATTGGATCACGGCCGATCTGTACCTCAACTCCATTTACCTGCCTTTTCTCTATATCCCTTGATACCCTTATGTGGAACTCCCCTTCTAATTTCTCCCCCCCCCCCCCCCTGCTTTTTTTGGCAATTACTGAGCAGCTTAGAAGCAACTTCTCCATTTTGAGTCCCTCTTTCGGTCTTGACTTGCGTAATCTAGCTTGCACTCTCTTCATATTCACCTTCCATGGACTGCGCAGGCAGTGACCAGCGTAAACACTAAACAATCCATCCCCTTAGAAGCTGCTGGATGGGTCACAGGCATCAAAATAACATCTTCACTGTGATGATAAAAGGAGGACAAAACTACAAATGCTGGAAATCTAATTTAGAAATTGGAAACCCTGGAATTACACAGCAAACTGGGCAACAGCAGAATGACAAAGACCAGATTAATGCTTCAGATGGAATCTTTTATTTCAACACCAATTGTTTTTTTTCTTTTCAAATACTGATTAATCTGCTGCATGTTTCCAGCAGCTTTTATTTTTATGCTTTTAGTCTTTTTTAAAAAATGGTTACTTTGCCTCTCACCCCTCACAATCCCAGAATCTTCTCCATTCTCCTTGAAGGAGCTGGATTGCAATACGTGAGATGCCCAAAGGCATCTCTCACTCTGCTTCTTTACAGCAGCATGTTAGAACGTCTGACGGGGAACATAAGAACAGGAGGAGGCCATTCAGACCCTGTTCCGCCATTCAGTCAGATCACGGCCGATCTGCATCTTAACTCCATCTACCCACCTTGGCTTCGTGTCACTTAATACCCTTGCCCAACAAAAATCTCGGTTTTGAAATTCCCAATTGACCCCCCCAGCATCCACAGCCTTTTGAGGGAAGAGAGTTCCAGATTTCCACTCCCTTTTGTGTGAAGAAGTGCTTCCTGACATCACCCCTGAACAGTCCAGCTCTTAATTTTAAGGTTATGCCCCCTTGTTCTGGACTCCCCCCACCAGAGGAAATAGTTTCTCTCTCTCTCTCTCTCTACCCTATCAACTCCTTTAATCATCTTAAATACCTTCTGGGCAGCCCACAAAATCCTGCCGCAGCCTTCTATTCCAAAGCCGGAAGCTCTGATTCCGTTCTTGACTGTTCTGTCTCTACTGAATAGTAGCAGCGCTTGCAATGCGTTGGGCCTGTGAGGCAGATCTTGTACAGATCCACATTCAAATCGGTTTAATTATTTGAAGCATTTTATAGAAATAAACTAGTCGATCTCCCACGATGTTGCATAGGGGGAAGTCAGGAACAAGTGGAGTCCTCCGATGAAGTGGGGTTAGATGGGGAATAAATGGACTAGGGTGTGAGGATATAATTCAGTCCCCATTTTAAAATCATACATTCTGTCCTTTTATTTTTATATTTCTATTATAAATTCCTAATGTCATTGTTTATATGCCTATGTAAACTTGTCACGCTGTAATTACTCCTTCCTGCCAGTGCAGGTGCTACAGCTTGACAAATTTACATAGGCAGTTTCCATTCTAAATGTGGACATAACTTTTTACATTATAAATTCTTAACAGGAAGTGCATGCAGATGTAAGATTTTTAATGTATTATAGATAGATTTTCAATTCTTAGTCCCTAGCTTTGATACTATAGGATCTGTATGGGGAAGAGCTCATACAATAATTTTGATAGTAATGAACCATATGCAAAATAAATAGGGATATCATGTGCAGGATTAGGTGAAACTTAAACAGTTTGGCTAATTGCAGTCTTCGTCAATCGGTAAAACTTCCCCCCCATCAGTTCACCTCGCTGTCTCACCTTGTGACTTTCCAACGAGCTTCCCAGAAATACACTGACTAAGGAGTTGTTCCAACCCAATTATTTTGACTTTTAACTGTGACTTTCTAGGTCATTGCACGTTGGGGGTTGTAAGTTGGTTGTTTAAAGGCACGTTCCAGTTTGAAACTGAGCCGTACAGGCAAGAAAGGGCCCAGGTCCCATCACTGGTCCACACTGAGTGAGCCTGGGTAGCAGGAGGGGCACTACCCTTTGGTCTAGGGAGGAACAAAATCAGTCAGGGTCCCTTCTCCCGATTGCTACGTTGTGAACATTGGGAGTGCGCAGGATCAGGCTTAGCCGCGATGCCCTCCAGAGTGGAATAGCCTGCTGGCATTCACTAGAAGACCACTTGGGTGAGATACTGAAGGGCAACTGGCACCCATGGAACCATACCCCAGGAAGCGTCAACACCTTCAGGACAGATGGGGAGAAAATTACAGAACAAAACCCTTTTTGCTAATTCTAATCATCTATGGAAAATCACATGAGTGTTTTCTATGGCCAGTTTGAGTGGGATTGAATTAGGCTGTTGGGGAATAGTGGATTGTAAGTCCTATCTGTCAAAGAGAAGGCTTCTCGACCCACGGGACCTATCCAGGCTTCCTATCCAGTCTGGGCCTTTTTCTATTTCACCGTGTGAACATTTTCTAATAATTAGACGGCTGGGAACTGAACATTTTGGGTTACTATTTACATATTGACTTAATCCTTTTGCACTTTTGTTAGTTGGCATAAGGGGGAGGCTGCGCTCAGCTCTGGGAACAGAGAGAAGCGAAAGGTCACTGAGGGGGACGGAGCTTGCTGCACATTCTGGGAACCAGGCAAGCCATTTTGTGAAAATAACCGCTCGCCTGCCTTGTTTAAAAGCAGCATGTTTACAAATCATGAATGAGGTTGTTTCTATTAAAATGCAATCCGTATTAAAGCGATTAACTTAGTGATGTTGTAGCACTTTAGTCATAGTTCAATCAAGGCAAAAAGTGTATGATATTGTGTGATCTATAATACAAAATATTGTCTGTGTGCCTCCAGCCTTTGCTCTGTGTAACCAGCCCTACTGGTAATTTTGCATTTAATGCCTCAAAGCGATCGGACAGGTGGGTTTTTACATTCGGTTCAGAAGCTGAGGTACTTGGTCAGGACACCGTAAAGGAATTGTAAGGGTCAACAGCTAAAAGTGTTAAAGGGTGCTGTATAATGTCTGATTCATCTTCCTTGTAACCTTTACATGAGCCCTTTCTGGCCTCCCTCAGTGTGTGATGGTATGGAATTTGGGATTTAGACCCGTTCCCTGAGATGCTTTCACTCACTACTAGGGCGGATTCTTGGGGGAAGAATGTGATGGATGGGGTTCATAATCCTCTCACAGCTGCCCGTACCCTGCCCTGTACCCACCCCTCCTCCATTGAAGCCCTCTCTGGACAGCCCTGGTCAGGAGTTGAAGCTCACCGGATGGGATGGTGCAGTGCTAAATCTCACCTCCAGCACCCCGTGTTATGGGTTGTTAACTTGGACAGAAGCCCCTCAATACCAGGCATTCTTCCCTGGATAGGAGTGAGTAAAACTTTGAATTCTAAGTGTTGAGATGAATCGCCAAGGGGTATGAGGGGTGCTGGGACGCATGTGCACAAATGGCTATAACCCACCCAATTTTCAAACAGCATATATCGAAACTCACTTCTGTGACTGTCGGAATAAGCTCCCCGCATCCTGTTCAAATTGGACTCGACCCTCTCGCCGAATTCATTTTGAATTAGAACAGAGGTCCTGTCTACCTGGCCCGCTGGTTCAGGCGGGTGTGTAAAGATCGCGTGGCACTATTTGAAGAAAAACAAAGGGGAGTTCTCCCGGTGTCCTGGTCCACATTCCTCCCTTGACCGATACACACCAAAAGACAGGATCATCTGGTCATTCACCTCATTGCTGCTTGTGGGATCTTGCTGTGCGTAAAATGGCTGCTGTGCTCCCTGACGTCACAACAGTGACTGCACTTCAGAAAGTAATTTGTTGTACGCAAAGCAGTTTAGGACATTTCTGAGAGACCTGGTGCAGTGCAACAGAAGTGCAAATCCTGTCTACCGATTGTGTGTATCTATTTGAGGTAAGCGAAAATTAGTTTTTGAAAATTTATATAAAAAAAGTCAAAGGCGGCATGAATCCAGCTTTGGAGTTGATGAACGTAGGAACAGGAGGAGGCCATTCAGCCCCTTGAGTCTGTTCCGCCATTCAATTGGATCGTGGCTGATCTGTATCTTAACCCTAGCTACCCACCTTGGTCCCGTAACCCTTACTATCCTTCAATACCTCATTAATATGAGGTCTGGATTCTCGAGACTTGTCCCTTTTCTTGCGAGATGCTTTTTTTTTTGGTCTCACGGAGAAAAGCCAAGGGTTATCCTTGGGTTGCGATGTGTGTGTTCTGGACCCTGCAGCCGTTTAGCTTCTGCTCCCGTGTCAACTTCTCTGGTGAATTCTGAAATTCTCTTTGGCGTCGTACTTTTGTTGCAGAAATCAAACAGTCGTGTGGTCGTTTTAACCTCATTACAAAACGGCCAGACAGCCAGGGATTTGGGGCTCGGCTCACTCTTACCTGATTTGCGGTTCGTGCCGATGAGTTCTGTTCTGTTCTCTCACAGTGAGCCTTTTCCCCCGGGAGCAAGAAAACCCTACGGAGATAATATGGATGTTGCGGGCAAATTAGTCGGTGGCCTCTGTTGGTTGGACAGTAGGATCAACTGCGCCTCAATGATGGCAGCGAGGCTCTGACTGTCCAGGATCCTGTCTTTCATCTTTTAACCCTCATTGCTGGGGGACGTGAAAGGGTGGGTACTTATGGTGGCATGGCAATTTTCTACCGTTATGGTAGGGATGACTGTTGCACTGGCCTGGCAGAGAATGCTGAACTCCCGCTCCACCCTCCCCCACCATCGCCACATACTGAGTCTTTGATCTCTCCCACTCCACTGTTGGCAGAGGTGCTTCCATAGGGAGGGGGAAGTGATTTCCCCAGGCTGTGTTCACATACCTGCTAGCAGCAGGTCTCAAAGGGGCATCGGCAGAGGTGTGGGATAATGGACGGGATGTAGAGGTCTGAGGTGGTACAGGGGGCTGGGATGATACACAGGTTTTGAAATGGTGCAGGGGCCTGGGCTAATGTATGGGGGCCTGGGATAATGAGAGGTGCAAAGACACCTAGCAAAAGGAACATTTTAAAAATACATTTAAAAATAGGAAATCTCCCTCAGAAATAGGACCCATCATTTCTCACTACAGAATGCGCATTTGCTAATTTATTTGGGAGGGAAGACACATCATCACAACCACTGTCGGGCACAACAAGAATTGAGGGGCTGCTGTGAGAGGATATAGGGGGAGGGGAACAAGGAGGGGGAAGGGGGCTCCTACAATTGGCTTTAGTACCTCTGGGCAAGGGAGTTGGGAACCAGCCAGGACTCCTGCCAGAAGGCACGCACATGCAGGATGAAGGCAGGATCGAGTGGTTTTTTTTGTCCCCCACGGTTGAATATCATGCTAACTCTCTCAGTTCAGACTTGCATGTGAAGGATGGTCACTTGGGAGGAGACACTGGAAGGTTACTGGCGCCTGTACCTCAGCAGGAGTCAAGTCTTTTGAAGGGGGGGGGGGGGCGGGGGGGGAATAAAATTGAGTGAATCTAGTCTGATCTGGTGAACGTCTGAGTACCAGTATGGCTGAATCCGAAGTAGGATTATGATGTTACTATGCAATCACTGTTTCATTAGAGGAGCGGCTTAGAATATTCTGTGTGCGTGTGCGTCTGTGTATACACCCGAGATGTGAATCTCCCGTCAGTGTTAAATGACAGAAACTGTTTAACGGAAGCAAATGTACAATGAAGGACTTAAGAGACACTATTTAGATAAACTTTGACCATTATGATCAATCCCTGTCTCCGTGCTGATTTATTTTGCTGCATTTTAGTGACTTGCACACTAGGAACGGACGCAGTACACATCGCGAATGATAAGGAGGGGGTTTTGGGCTTGATTGCAATGCCTCCACAGTCGAATAGCTCGCCAGTGCTCAGTCCGGCTTTACACCATGAAGGACAGCCATTTGGGTGAGGTACTGGAGGGCTGTCTATGCCCAGGCCAGAGTCAATACCTTCAGGAGAGGATGGGAAAAGGTTAAGCAAGGGAACCACAAAGAAAAAGTAGGGAGTAATTCTATTCTTTGGACCAGACTCCACTGAATACCCTGATGTCATTGGTTGTCAGGTCCATCTCCATGGAAACATGTTTGATCATGAACATGTAAAGGAATATTACACCTGTAATTCTAAAATGGGGGGCGGGGGGGAACATATTTATAAATTTGGAAATCTAGGTGAAGAGCCAAGGCTCATGGTGCAGGTCACGAGCAGGAGATAAATCAAATATTGGTTAGATCCAAGTTTGGGTTTTAAGAGCCTATGGATTGTAGGAGGGACAACCAGGATCCTGCAGTTCAGTGTCAGTGACAGTAGGATCACTGCCAGCACCAGTGGTGTCGTGACACGACCTTACCTGAATTCGTTAAAATGATTACTATTATACACATTGGCCCAGGTGCACGGAATGTAGTGACGGGAGGGGCAGTATATCCCACAGGATATTTAAAGGGAAATGTGGCCAGTTAAAGGTAAGTGACCACACTGCGGGGCCAAAAATTCTTCCTGTGTTTGGATGGGCTGAATATGGTTTTAATACATGTCAGCCTTTCCAAAGGGAATAGAAAAAAAAATGTAGAGGCATAAGTATGTGGACAAGTGGTAGAACAACAGAGCTCTGAACCCCCCTGTTTGACAGAGGCATTAAATAGAGGTGCTGGTGCACGAGGTGGGTCGGAGGAATGTTGCACTCCAGGGCACCTTCGCCATAAGATATTGGTACAGGAGGTGGTAGACAAGCTGAACCCTATATGGTGCCTGCAGGACCTGGGAACAGACACGGGACAAGGCATCCTACTTTGAGGAATCTGACAAGCTACGACTTTCGTTGTCACAAAGTATCGCCTGCCACCTGCTCCACATTTACTGCTCAAGAATTTTGTCTCTGGTGCCTGCCTCCCAGTTCAAGGAAGGACTTAACCTCCTGAGATTTGTACCCTCCTACACTGGGGCCCAGCTTAGGGGAATCCTGGCCTGGGAGACAGCTTTGTCTGAGAACCTGTGGCTGGGGACTGCTCTAACCCGAAGTGTGACTGTCGATTTACAGTGTTAGTTGTGGCTCAGTTGGTAAAATTATGAAGGGGTTCGATAGGGTAGACGTAGAGAAGATGTTTCCACTTCTCCAAAACTAGAGGCCATAAATATAAAAGATGGTCACTCATAAATCCTATAGGGAATTCAGGAGAAACTTCTTTACCCAGAGAGTGGTGAGAATGTGGAACTCGCTCCAAGGAGTAGTTGAGGCGAATAGCATAGATACATTTAAGGGGAAGCTGGATAAACAAGAGGGAGAAAGGAATAGAAGGATATGCTGATAGGGTGAGATTAAGTAGGGTGGGAGGAGGCTCGTGTCCCTACTTCACCTGTTTCAGTGCTGTTAATTCATAGTATCATAGTCGGTACAGCACAGGAGGCTGCCATTTGGCCCATCGTGCCTGTGCCAGCTCTTTGAAAGAGCTATCCATTTAGTCAGGCAAAGACCAGTTGGGCCAAATGGCCTGTTTCTCTACTGTTAATTCTATGCAACTGTTACCACATTGTCCTGTCAACAAATTCTCCAAGAAGCGGATATCCTTTTATATAATTATCGCTGCACCCCTCTGGATCATAGTCCTGAGGTGGGGAACTTAAAGAGGTGCCAGAGAAATGGATAAGCTGCATCATTTATATCCGATCTCTAAAGAAGATTCTCCATAGGGAGAGACACGCAGGCAGTGACACCGACACCATCTCCTCTCCTGAAAGTGCTCGGGTAAAGTTCTGTGGGTATCAGCAACTCTCTGTTACCTCACAAAAAGTGGCTGTTTTTCACGTGAGAGCGACGGCCCAGCTCCAAGGGCTGATTATTAAATTTAGTTTAGACAAGGACGATTCTAGACAGTGTCCCATAATACGGCAAGATAACAAACTGCTGCTGCAGCACAAGTAAAATAAAACAAACTGTTACGGTCTTGTGAATTTATTGATTAATTCAATGACCTTAAAGGAAGGCTTCAGGTAATTATAAACCTTCCATTACAAACTGGCAGGTACTTGCTTTTAATCAGTTATTCTATGTCTTTGTATTCCAACAGTTGTGGCTATTTCCCTGCTGCTCAGCAATCTGCAGTGACACAAAATAGCATTGGAGGGCAGAGTGCTCAGTCCCACACTCCCAAACTTTGGTGCCAAATCCTAATAAAGGTTACTTTCAGCAGTTAACTGGTGTCATGAGTCAAGAGTCCAACAATCCCGGCCTCGCCAATGGGCCAGAAGGATGGCCGCAGAGGGAAAGTGGCACAAATGGGCTGCTCCACTAAAACATGTGGCTCCTGTGAGGGCAGTGCAGTGGGATCTTTACACTGTGGCTAACCCGTGCTGTACCTGCCCCGGGAGTGTTTGATGGGACAGTGTAGAGGGAGCTTTACTCTGTATCTAACCCGTACTGTACCTGCCCCGGGAGTGTTTGATGGGACAGTGTAGAGGGAGCTTTCCTCTGTATCTAACCCGTGCTGTACCTGCCCCGGGAGTGTTTGATGGGACAGTGTAGAGGGAGCTTTCCTCTGTATCTAACCCGTGCTGTACCTGCCCCGGGAGTGTTTGATGGGACAGTGTCGAGGGAGCTTTACTCTGTCTCTAACCCATGCTGTACCTGCCCTGGGACGTTTGATAGGACAGTGTAGAGGGAGCTTTACTCTGTATCTAACCCGTGTTGTACCTGCCCTGGGAGTGTTTGATGGGACAGTGTCGAGGGAGCTTTACTCTGTATCTAACCCGTGCTGTACCTGCCCTGGGACGTTTGATGGGACTCGCCCAACACAATGGAAGTAATTCCATTTACGGAGCTCCTGGTCGTCTCTGTCGGGCCGTTCCAAACTGCTTCGCGTATAACGAATTACTCTGAAGTGCGGTCACTGTTACTCAAGTAAACACAGCGCCTATTTCGCACCCGGTGAATTTCCTTCCCCCCCAGCGAACTGGGAATGTCGACTATTTGGGCTGCCTTCCGTGCCTCCCTCCCTCGTCACTTCCAAGGAGAGACAGCATCTTCAGGTGGACAGTCCGTTTGGCCGATGCCTCCGGGGGAAGGTGTCGAGAGAGAGAGAGAGAGAGAGAAGACGTCATCACTTGCTTCACCCAATCACTCGGAATACGGAGCTCAGGCCCGTGCCATTCAGAAAGGAACTTCTTTCGTCATCAGGTTAAGCGTTTTGGTTGCGATGGTCCGCAGGGCAAAGGTCGGGGCGTCTGGCTTGAAGACCAAGAAGAGCTGGTGCTGCTGGGTCTGGATGCCGTAGCACTTGTGGTCGGTGGCAGCAACGTAGCACTCGGTTGGGGAATGAGTGAAGCCAGTGTGGAACTCCTCATGGAGAGCTGCTGGGAAGAGAAGCAACACAGATAATGTGGCAACTTGCACTTGTATAGCGCCTTTAGTGTAGAAAAACCTCCCAGGGGGAGGGGAGGAAACCGGACACCATTTCTCAACGAACAGTGAAACAGTGAAAATGAACGTAACAATGTACAGGACCAGAGAAAAAAATAATTGGGGCCCATCTGACCGGTCCCAATCAGGAGGAAGGGCATCTAAAAATTTTGTATATTTACCACTCTGCCTGTGAGCATTTCATACACGGAGGGTGGGAAATGAAGAAAACAATTCCCTAGATGATTTTTTAAAAAATTAAAGTTTTAATGGCGGTATACAGACCAGAAGGGACCCAGGTTCGATTCCCGGTCCGTGCTGTTAGACAAAGTGTCCAGTTCCTGATCGTTATCCAGTGACTCCTGTGGGGAAGTCTGCCTGTGTGGGCAGGAGCTGGTTCACTTCCTTCATGGTCAAGTAGCCACCAACACTCGCACTTGCACTTGAAGAAAGGTCACTCGAGCATAATACCGGGGAGGAAAACAGCGTCACTGTCTCTGCAACTGTATCCTGGCTAGAGTCCATGCTTTCAGAGGGGGGGGGTGGGGGGGAAAGAGTTAATCTTGTGACTGGTTATGCTGTTAAATTATTTTCACCTACCAGGCTTGTCTTCACTTGTATCTGCTGGAAAATATGCAGAGACAGCCAGGGTGTAAAACAGTCGCAGAATTGATTTGCATCTTTCAGGAGGAAGTCCTGCTCCTGTAAAAGTTTAATTTTAAAAAAAAATCACAATTAACACCTTTCCTGGCAAATCGTGAGATATCAGCCTTCCATTTTTTGCTCACCATCCAGCCCAGTGGAGGCGGCTTTGGAAGAAACACGAGGAAAGGAAAACTTGGTCAGCAAAGACACAAAACGAAATGTAGCTGGGACTCTGGGGATCCGAGAGAGACTGGGGAACCGTGAGCTTTTCAACATTGAAAGGAAGGATCGTGGAGGTGATCTAATTTTTTCATTCACTGTCTGGATTTGGGCATCACTGGAAAGGCCAGCATTTTATTGCCCATCCCTAGTTGCCTTGAGAAGGTGGTGGTGGGGCTTCTTAAACCACTGCAGTCCCTGTGGTGAAAGTGCTCCCACAGTGCTGTTAGGACGGAAGATCCAGGATTTTGACCCTGTGAAGGATGGGGAACTTGGAGGTGGTGGTGTTCACATGCACCTGCTGCCCTTGTCCTTCTGGGTGGTGGAGGTCACGGGTTTGAGACAGGGAACAACATGGGAACAGGAGAAAGCCAAACCTTTTGCTCTACCTATTCCTGGGGGCTACAAAAATCAAGTCTTGGACGCTATCAGATGTGGTGGGTCCACCTTCTTTACAATGATAACGAGGCATCAGCAGAGAAGTGCCATGCACTGCTACCAATAGGACATTGCCAATGTTACTAATGACAGTAATAAGCCTCAGCTATGTACTTACCCTGCTGTTGGCTGTTTTCAACCCCGTGAGGCTGCAAGGTGAACACATTCTTGTTCTGTTCCCTGTTTATTAACAGAAGACTGGAAAAAACAAAACACAAACGTACATTAAAAAGTAACGTCCACCATTGCGAAACAGCAGAATGGTGATAAATATAAATGAGTTTGCTGAGAATTGCTAGTTATTGATTGGATTGGTATTTCTGTAAACACTTTGCAAACCTCAGCCCCCAAACTATTTAAATCACAGTCAGCAAATAAATCTAACAACACAGATTCTGCCACCACCAGATTAAATGTGGCATCTATACGAGGCTGAAACATTAGATAATTAGCGATATTTAATACCTGGATCAAGATTCAGCCGCTCAGCTTGGATCTATAAATTGGGAGTGAATCCTATTCCCACTGGCTAGAATTCCCACCGGATCCAGCCCTCTCCATTGCCCCCACTATACTGAAATCCAACGGACCAAATTTCTTCCCATTCATTCCCACCGGACAGAATTCCTAATGGATGAAACACTCCATCTCTCCCCCTGTATAAAATCCCAATGGACTGAGCCCCCTCCATCATCCTCCTGTATAAAATCCCAATGGACTGAGCCCCTTCCATCTCTCCCCCTGTATAAAATCCCAATGGACTGAGCCCCCTCCATCTCTCCCCCTGTATAAAATCCCAATGGACGGAACCATATGCCATTTATTTTCATGGCACAGATGCAGACACATGTTCCTCAGTTATCTGATTTTAACCCACCTTCACTACAGTCAATCTACTGGCAATTGACGTCTGCAGACATCTTATCTCAGGATTTAATCATTTCTGTGGAAAATACATGTGCTTATGCAGCATTTTGTGTTGACACTGAATTGTATGATTGGCAGAATGGCCGACAGTACAATGAATAATAAACAGGTTACTTTTAGCCTAGTTTGTAGGGAGTCTGATCTAAGTATATAATGTCTTTGGAAACTTTTACATTTTTTATTGACATATCTTAATGAAGGGCCAAGGTCCATAGTACAGGAAAAAAGAGAGAAGATAAGATAATTCAAGAAATAATGGTAAGGCAACAATGCCAAGTTTGGGTTTTAAAAATCTGCTGATTAGGGAAGCAAGAAGTTCCAGAGTTTGGAGATCCCAGAAAATATGTGTTTGAGTTGGACACGATGTGATGAGTTGTAATGACAACACTTGAGGATTCAGGAGCGAGACGACAATGTGCGATGGAATATTTGGAACTTAGGAGGAACGAGAGAGGAAAGTTCAGAGAAGCACTGATCACCGTAGTATCGATAAATTTAAGAGCGAGAGAGAGAAAGAGAGCAATCAAGATCCTTTCAAATGAGGTGCTTTTTCTTGTACCCTTCCTCAACTTCGGGAGCAGTATTCAAGACTTGGGAGAAGGTCAGGCTTTGAAAAGAGTTGTGAGTTGTTGATAGAAAAAGGATCCAAGTTTCTTGCATTTGCAATGGAGAGGAAGTGGGAATTCCATCTGAGATGAGGTGAGATAAAAGTGTCAATAGGTGAAGGACTAGGATTGGGTGGAGTGTACATGGCCTGAAGGATTAGATGTACAGCCATAAAAGCTAAGAAATGGAAGCTTTTAGCTGGGCTTGAAGAAATGCAGAAAATGAAGTAGGGAATCCATAAAAGAGTGGAGCATACACGGCCTGTGCAGAGCACGCAGGCGCCCACGGCCTGTGCAGAGCACGCAGGCGCCCACGGCCTGTGCAGAGCACGCAGGCGCCCACGGCCTGTGCAGAGCACGCAGGCGCCCACGGCCTGTGCAGAGCACGCAGGCGCCCACGGCCTGTGCAGAGCACGCAGGCGCCCACGGCCTGTGCAGAGCACGCAGGCGCCCACGGCCTGTGGAGTGAAGGGGCCTGATAGGCTGGTTTGGTCTTTTCTCATTCCATTTCCATCCTTATGACACAACTTACCCAATAATGCTGTGGTGTAGAGGAGTGCATGCTGGAAAGGACCGTTGGTGTACCCCGAGACAGGTCTTTAAAGGTTCCAGTAGTGGGCTCCAGAATCTTTCGACTAACTGAGGGGGGAAAAAAAAAGGCAAATCCAAATCTAGTTCGAACAAAGCTCTGTTTTAAAAAAAAACATGGAATTTGCATATAACTCTTCCAAATGTATAACCCCAAGGGACCAAGGCCCTTTCTATTCACTCTCTCTGGATAGAATTCCAGCAGAATAGCTGACAATGCCTTTAAACATTTGCAGAAGGGTTAGCAAAAACAGCGACAGAATAAATTACAGTATAGATGCTGATGCATTGAAATCTGATTACTGTAAGTGATAATCAATAAGGTCACAAAAGTTTATTCCGCAGCTTTGACCCCTCGTCACTTGAACACGCTGAATTAGATATCAGCCAGTCCAGTAGCTTTGACATTGCGACTGGCCTTGGTGGGGGGGGGCGGGGAGAAATAAAATCGAGACGGGCTCCCGCTCCTGATCGCTGTCCAGGAACGCCTGGTTAGAAAGTGCACTGGATTGGTATTTTAAGGTAATTGGCAAAAGAACCAGAAGCGACATGAGGAAATTTTTTTTTTTTTTTTAAAACGCTGCGAGTTGTTATGATCTGGAATGCGCTGCCTGAAAGGGCGGTGGAAGCAGATTCAATAATAACTTTCAAAAGGGAATTGGATAAATACTAAAAGGAGAAAAATTTGCAGGGCTATGGGGAAAGGGACTAATTGAGTAGCTTGTCCAAAGCGCTGGCACAGGAACGATGGGCTGAGAGGCCTCCTTCTGTGTTGTAAGATTCTTTGAGTGTCAGGCAAGAACAGGATTGGGCTCAGCTGCGATACCCTCGAAAAGAGCATCACAGCCATGCCCCATCTAGTTCTACACTTACTGTCGGAGCTCGGAGGCAAACAAGGGGCGGAAAACCAACTCACCTCTGTCTGAACTTCGTGTAAAGAGGGGGTTGGTCCACACAGCATGCACACTTCCACACCAGGGACCAGCTGAAAGGACAGCAGCCTATGGGGTACCTGGAATAAGAGAGGATACCACATGAATCTGTTCCCCAAACCTCAAGAGAAACACAAGCTCAGACCGCTCAGTAATGTCGAAGACTATCAATCGATGCCCATTTTTTAATGCCAGTATAATATAAATGCTACATCTAGCGTGTCACACTTGCAGACTTCTGTCTCACACTGATTGAGACATGTCTCACTGGAATTAAAAAAACAGCACCAAATCACAACTGAACAGATGGGGAAACCTACCAATGAGCAAATAGCATTATTTTTTTTAAAAAGGAGCGAGGAGCCAACTAACAACTAATATAAATAGAAAACACTCAGCGGGTCAGGCAGCAAGTGTGGAGAGAGAGAGAGAGAGAGAAAGAAACAGGGTTAAATATTTCAGGTCGATGATTTTCCACAGATGCTGCCTGACCTGCTGAGCGTTTCCAGCATTTTCTGATTTTATTTCAGATTTCCAGCAGCCGCAGTATTTTGCTTTTGTTTTAGCAACCAATATAGTTTTATTAAAACTAAAACAAAGGCTGATTTCAAATCAGGAAGCTCTGTTCTGAGTTAGGTGACCTCCGACATGGAGTCAGGTGGTACAGGCTCTACAATTGGTCCGATCACCTAGAGCTAGGAGGGGTGGGGGGAGGGGGTTGAATGAGCTCTTAATCCCTGTCCTGTGATGCCAGCTGGATGTTGGGGAAAGACATTTAGGTATCAATGGTGATGCCGCTACAGTCAAATAGCCGGCCAATACTCACTGTCGAGGCTTGGATATGAAGAATGCCCACTTGGATGAGGTACTGGCGGGGTCCCTCGTACGTACGGAACTACACCCAAACCAAAGCCAACGCTTTCAGCACAGCAGGGCAGAAAAACCAAAGGGAGTGGGGGAATGATCAATCCCGATCATGCCTGTGGTCTCTTATCAGATTATGAACCTGGCAAATTGTCTTGCAAGATGTGTTCTCCCTTTAACAGAGTTGTGGTATTTTTGACACATTGCAAAAAACCTAATGGAACAGCATGAAAAATGGTCATTCATTACTGAAGAGTTGTCCGTCACGCTGACAGCGATTAGTGCCTGTGAAATGGAACGAGTAATGAACGCTCCTCATGCAAACTGCAAGCTTCTCGATAGAATAAAATGAATATTACGGAACAGAAGGCCTCAACAAACAATTCAGCCAGGCTCTGCATTGCTATTAAGCGATTCCCCACTGGAAAGTGCACATGTATTTTTTTAAAAATTTGTCCTTGGGATGTGGGTGACACTTTTTGCCCATCCCTCGTCACCCTGAACCAAGTTGGCTTGCTAGGCCACTTCAAAGTGCATTAAGAGCCAACCGTGTGGCGTGGGGACTGGAGTCACGTGGATGCCAGACCGGGTAGGGGGAGGCAGCTTTCCTTCCCTGATGGACAGTAGTCACCCAGTTGGGTATTTTTTTTTTATATAAACAGTCCGCAGCTTTGGTGGTAGTTTGTCCTGGTGCCAGTCCACAAATCACCAGAACTTGCCACGGTGGGATCTGAACTCAAGACCGTTGGGTTGGCAACCCACTACTATAACCACTGTACTCCATTACCTTCCATGGAGGAATAGCTTCCCGACTTTCTCACACTGGAGGGTTGCTAGCGGTCATTCAATTTTATCCCAACATATAAAAAGAACATTCCTTACAGTCGAAACAAAGTGTGAGCATTCGGTTGAGTGACATCTGTGGGACAACACTTCGACATTCCTATAATCTCCCAGGTGACACGGGAAAACTTAACGGTAAATGTTGACAGTAAAGCGTGACCAAAAACCATGGCAACGGGAAGTTAGGTTTGTGGACGGCAGGCACGCACCCAATGCACAGATGGTATCAGCAACTCACCGTAGGGCTGCCATGTGGCAGATAGATGGGATAGTCACGCGATGAGCTGGGCGCCAGGGACCCTACCAGCCATGCCAACAGCATTACCTCCTGGGCTGCCAGCCGCCACCACTTCTCTGTTGCCACGACGACTTTGCCCATGACCATGAGGCACCCAAAGTTACTCTCAGCAGCGGCAACAAATATGTCCAGTGCCTCCTGAAGCAGACCAGAGACAAGAGAAGGTTTTACATTTAGAATAGTACACAAGCCGCTTTAAAAAGGACTAATAACCGAGGCTACGTTACAGCTCAGAGCACAAAGATACTGCCATGGTGAGAGGGCAGGGGCTCTTCCTTATAATTTTTCATTGTGGAGACCTGGTGGGTTTGAATTCAGTCCAGAATGAGCAGATGAAATTCCTCTAACACTCATAAGAAACTACACGAGCTTGGGTCTCAACTCAGTTTCCCAGCAGGTTTACCCTCAGTATAAACCTGGCTCCCATAAAGCATTAACTGCCCATCCAACTCAAGAGAGGCCAGACAATGGCGGACACATTAAGGACTGCTCTTCTCAAATTGTAGTAAAAGGTTGGGGGGGGGCCACTGTAGAGGGAGACTTTTACTGTTCATCTAACACCTGCCTTACCTGATCTTGGAGTGCTTGATGGGGCAGTATAGAGGAGCTATACTGTGCATCTTGCCCAGTTTGCACCTGAGCCAGAAGTGTTTGATAGGACAGTGTAGAGGGAGCTTTACTCTGCATGTACCTGACTTGGGAGTGATTAGTGCTGACAATAAGCCCAGTATTCTTCATCTGTGCTTCTGCCCACCCCCTTTTTACTACTCCCATCCTGTAAAGTGCTCTGAGAAGTGCCTCTGCACATAATGAGTTTGTTAGTAATTTAAATTGCGGCTGATCTTTTCCAACTGAGCCTCCGAGATGATTCACCATCAGCTGTGTTACTCTCGGTGCAGCAGCCCTTCATTATACCAGGTTCCACCAGACACCCCATGCCACCACTGACACCCCAGTGCTCACTGACCTGCAATATGTCGGTGTCTGGAGACACTACACAATCCACGCACTGTGTCAGGTCTCCGATCCAATCCGGGGCAGCCAGGAAACTGTCAATCATCTTGTAACAGGCCTAGAAAAATAGCGAGAGAATTCTCAGCTCAGATGCACAATAAGCAAACCTAATCATCAAAGCCTGTTCACCAGTTTAGCATGGTTGTTAATGTAGATATTAATAATAGCATGGTTGCAATCTATTTAGAAGTATTAAGTTCAAGTTGCATTGCCTTCTGGCAACCTGATTGATTAATCATGTGGTACCCATGGACCAGTGTCTGATTCTGCTGATCTGTGGGAAGCAAGTGACCGATGGGGACTCACCAGATTGTGTCAGTCCAGGAGTCAAAGGATAGCGATCAGGAGCTGGAACCCTGGTTAAACCACAGCAAGCTCCCACAAACAGCAACGTGATAGATGACCAGACAATCTATTTTAGTGGTGTTGGTAGAGGGATAAATATTCAGGACACCGGGGAGAACTCCCCTCATCTTCAAAATAGTGCCATAGGATCTTTTAGGCCCACTTGAGAAGGCAGACGAGGCCTCGGCTTGATGTCTCATCTGAAAATCGGCACCTCCGGCAGTGCAGCACTCCCTCAGTACTGCACTGGGAGCATCAGCCTGGATTCTGTGCTGAAGTCTCCGGAGTGGGTCTTGAACCAACGACCTTCTGATGCAGAGGCGAGAGTGCTACCCACTGAGCCACGGCTGACATTAACAACGTGTCTTGTTCCACAATCCGACTCACCCGGAGATCCCGCTTCAGTCGCTCCACGTTCTTGAGGTTCACCAGATCGTCCAAGCCAATGACCAGCACCTTCCGAGATCAGGAGCACAAAGTTAGGGTGAATCAAAGCCAGTGAGCCTTTGTGAGAATCCCTTCAGTCTGCCAGGGATTCTCTATGCAATTGTAGGTCAGGTGGTGCAATAATCCCTCAGTGTTGCACTGAAGAGTCAGACTAGATTTGTGCTCGAGTCCTGGAGTGGGACTTAGGCACATGAGGAACAGGAGGAGGCCATCCAATTAGATCTCAACTCAATTTCCCTGCCCCCCCATCGCGCCCCCACCCGCCCACCCACCCCTCCCCCCACACCTCCCTTCGGGGCAAGAATACTGCTAGGGGGTGCTGTCCTTCAGATGAGATATTAAACTGAGATCCCCTATACCAAATCTGGTAACCCAGGTGGATATTAAAGATCCCACGGTGCTCAAAGAGCGGGGAGATCTCCTAGTACCTTGGCAAGATCCCTCCCTCAACAGACACTACCCAAAAAAAGAGTAACTGTGCGATCGTGCAACAACAACAACTACTTGCATTTATATAGCGCCTTTAATGTAGTAAAAAGTCCCAAGGCGCTTCACAGGAGCGATTATCGGACAAAATTTGACACCGAGCCACATAAGGAGATATTGGGACAGGTGACCAAAAGCTTGATCAAAGAGCGGTGTGCAAGATGGCTGCTGGGTTTGCCTACGTACAACAGTCATTGCACTTCAAAGTAATTAATTGCACGTTTGAGAGATGTGATAAAGCGCTATATAAATGCGAGACTTTCTTTCTAAGCGGGAGGTTGTGAATCTGAGCTGGGCGGCGCAGAGAGACACTACAGTTAGTCTCAGCGTCCCTGCGCAAGTATAGGGGAAAACATTGGTCATGGCTCCTGGGCTTGCTTGCTGACCAGCGATACCTATTGGAGCTGCACGAGGTAAGGGCACAACTGGGCATTGGCTTTGATGGCTGCCATGATCAAATGGCCGTTGGCTGTCCAGGTTCGTGAAGAACGCGCATTCGGGTGAGGTATCAACAACACCGTGCGTTTATATAGCACCTTTAATGTAGTAAAACGTCCCAAGGTGCTTCACCGGAGCGATTATCGAACGAAATTTGACACCGAGCCACATAAGGAGCTATTAGGACAAGTGACCAAAAGCTTGGTCAAAGTGGTAGGTTTTAAGGGACATCTTAAAGGAGGAGAGAGAGAGGTTTAGAGAAGGAATTGCAGAGCTGAGGGCATAGGCAGCTGAAGGCACGGCCGCCAAGGGTGGAGCGAGGGGAAGTGGGGGATGTGCAAGAGGCCAGAATTGGAGGAACGCAGAGATTTCGCAGGGTTGTAGGGCTGGAGGAGGTTATAGAGATAGAGAGGGGCAAGGTCATAGAGGGATTTGAACACGAGGATGAGAATTTTAAATATCAGAGGGAGAAATACAATTATTATGCTGGTAGTCACAGCAGCCACCTACATCTCGTACTGAGCAGCCCACTCGTCAAATATTATTTTGAGTTTATATATGACCTTTTCTGAGCAAACGTTGTCCGTACTGGGGCGAGGGATGTTAGTGCAGCGGAACGGACCACATTTTACATCCAGCATCAAAGAACTCACAGGTGAGTCCTGACAAACCGCCTCTAGAAGGCGGCTCACCAGCACCTTCTCTCAAGGGCAATTAGGGACGGGCAATAAATGCCGGCCTCGCCAGCGACGCCCACATCCCATGAACGAATAATAAAAAAAATCCCAAACTCGGAGGTGCACCGGTCTCCGCCCCAGTGCGGCGACTCGCCCATTTCCCACACCGGCCTCCGTTTGGCCTCAGCGACGCTGCCGTGCTGCTAATGCAAATCTGCCAGCGGGAAGCTGCCACCCAACAGGCTGGATGGACCAGAGGGCCTTTCGTTGTTCGTAAGTTCGTGACAGCTGATACCTGTACATGCACGTTTTTTAAAAATCTGCCGATCTGAATTAGACGTCATTCTGCAGACTCACCATGGCACTGAACACGTTGTCTAACAGGCGGCTGAGGTAAAGGTCACTTGCATCTTCCTCAGAGGTCATGACGATGAGTGTGATGCTGCGTAACCATGGAAACAAGCTGTTAGCACAGTATGGATTACATCTACAGGCATATTTTTGGGCACCTGTGCAGCTAGACTGAGTGGCTGCTAACGTGTCTCTGGAACACAGGCACTAAATATTATGCAAAACTGGTGCCTTCAGCTGCCTAGGCCCCACACTCTGGAAATCCCTCCCTAAACCCCTCTGCCTCTCTCTCCCCCTTAAAACCTGCCTCTTTGACCAAGCTTTCGGTCACCTGTCCTAGTATCTCCTTATGAGGCTTGGGGAGAACGCCTCTGTGAAGCACCTTGTGACGTTTTACTCTGTTAAAGGCGCCATATAAATGCAAGTTGCTGTTGTTACCCATCGAGCCACTAGGGGGGCTTTCTCCACATTAGTAATTGGGATCATTCTATGCACTTCACGAGCACATTTGCCTTCATATCCAGGGAGGGCGAAGAGCCACACCAGCTGGTAGTTATTTCTGACTGCAATATTTCAGTGACGAAACGAAGGGGTAGAAAGAAAAACCTGGCGTACCCCTTTACTGAATGCGCTGGACTTTTAAAGCCAGGAGATTTTATTACCGGCAAAGATTTTCCTTTCTTTGCTCCACCCAGGAATGCTAAACATCCGGGGGCCATGAGGTGAAATTCTACCCCCGGTGTGTTTCGATACAAAAATGGTTTTTGAGATGTGCTGTCACACCTGGCTACAGAATAGGCGGCCTCCCCAGTATGAAAACATACGAGGAAAATCATTGTTTTTTTTATAATAAAGCTAATTTTAACTGTGACCTTGAATTAACGTCATGCTGAGCCAGATCCAGTACGGATTCCTGGACCTTCGTTCAACCTCACCTGTCCTGGAAGACTCTCCAGAAGACCCTGGTGTTCTCAGTACAGGTGCTGGTCAGTAGAACATCCTGGTTACTCCCAAACATGTGCACTCCGTTTAGAGAACCGATCACGGAGAACGGAAGCTACAAAAAAAAAAGTGATTTACTGAGAAAGTCATGAACCATTCAGCCTATTCCTTCCGACCGACCCCCACGGTTGCCAACTCTGGTTGGGCACATTCGTGGAGATTTCATCACATCACCTCCTGCCTCCAACCGCCCCGCCCCCACACTCCTGTCATTGGTCATCCGACATGTCCATCCTCACGGTGCCCCGCCTTCTCGTGGCCAATTGGAAACCGAACAGACTCTTCATTGGCCGATTCTTGACTGTCAGTCAAAGAGCCTTTTTATCCCATGTCCAATATTTTTACAACTAGTAAACAAAAGTGTTCAAAGAAATGTTTTTAAAAACACAATATTTTTAATGTCCCAATGATTTTTCACCCTGGATTTTGCTCGCAGCAGTGGCCTAGAGATTAATCTTTCATTCTTGGAGACAGGTTGGTAACCCCTACGCCCCCTCCATATACAACATGCACCAGCATGGACACTCCCTCACCTACTGCAGGAAGCACAGGCAAAACTTCCAAGGGAAATCCTGAAGTTCATTCCTGATCCCAGAGGTAATGTAGCAAAATTCCAGAAGATCTAACATTCCAATCTATGTTATATTATTCATAAATTGGCCACCAAAAAAAATGATTCCCCCCCCCCACCCCATTTTTCTTCTGTGCCCCACGATGAGGAAGACATTAATTATTAAGGTTTGTAATAAACTTCCATCAGCAGTATGGAACCATGGATCTCAAACTCCAATTCCATTTCACCCACCAAATCCAGGGCTGCCAACTTTTACCCATCCAAAACCAGACAGGTGATGGGGAGGAGGGCATTGGACCTACTCTTGCATAGGCAGAGCGATTTCTTTTTAAATCCACTAAAATGACCACAGCTGGTCACCACCAATGTCAAATGGGTGGTCAGACATAAGAACATTTTCCTGCACGATCCCCATATCCCTTCATGCCTTTAATATCTAGAAATCTATCGATCTCTGTTTTGAATGTACTCAATGACTGAGCCTGCACAGCCCTCTGGGGTAGAGAATTCCAAAGATTCACCACCCTCCGAGTGAAGAAATTTCTCCTCATCTCAGTCTTAAATGGCCGACCCCGTATCCTGAGACTGTGACCCCTGGTTCTAGACTCCCCAGCCAGGGGAAACATCCTCCCTGCATCTACCCTGTCGAACCCTGTAAGAATTTTGTATGGTTCAATGAGATCACCCCTCATTCTTCTAAACTCTAGAGAATACAAGCTTAGTCTACTCAATCCCTCCATCCCAGGAATCAGTCTGGTGAACCTTCGTTGCACCGCCTCTATGGCAAGTATATCCTTTCTTAGATAAGGAGACCAAAACTGTACACAATACTCCAGGTGTGGTCTCACCAAGGCCCTGTATAATTGCATAAGGTGGCACAACCAAGGCATGAATGGACACCATGCCCTCTGCACCCACTTAGTCTCTAATTAAAAAGAGAAGTAAAACTTCTTCCACCCATCCCCCCAATCTCCATGACAATAACTTCTGCACAGCTGGTGTGAAATTGCATTGCCCCTTTTTTTTTCCTTCTTTAAATGTCCCTGCAACACAACAATACTTAATAAGCTTCTGATTTTATTCAAATTGCAGCCAAGAGAATTAAAAAAAAAATAATCACCTTGTATTATAAAGGCGAGTGAGTGAATTACCTGCCTGCTCTCCCCCTTGCTCCTGCAGTACAGAGGGACCCCACTGCTGGTTGCTAAGCACAGTAGCTGCACGGTGCCCGCCATCTTGTTCAACTATGTTCTCCCTCCTCCCCTTCTCTTTCCCGAGGCACGCCGGGAAAAAAAGAACGCACTGCGTCGCCTGGCAACCGCGCGCCGCCGCTCCCTGGCAACCGCCCACGCATGCGCAGTGCTGGAAATGATGCTCGCTCTTCCCAGAAAGTTTGTCCCAAATGAAGTGAAGGAAAAAAATGGCAGCACCTTCTTTCAAGCAAATATTTGAACAAAATATTAAAAAGAGAGTTAATCGCGTATAACTATTCTGTCCGGCGACAAATGTTTTCAAAAACTATATATATTTAGAAAGTTTATAGAATCATTGAAGTTTCAAAAGTTATTAAAACTTTTGCAAACAGCATGGATTGGCTCAGGCTTTGCAATCAATTAAAGCAACTCCTTCGTTTTTATGCAGCAAAATCAGTTATGCCACTTGATCTAATTGATCTGTAATGATATATTAAAAATCTTACCTCTGTAGGCAATTCATAGAATCATAGAAGTTTACAACATGGAAACAGGCCCTTCGGCCCAACATGTCCATGTCGCCCAGTTTATACCACTAAGCTAGTCCCAATTGCCTGCACTTGGCCCATATCCCTCTATACCCATCTTACCCATGTAACTGTCCAAATGCTGTTTAAAAGACAAAATTGTACCCGCCTCTACTACTGCCTCTGGCAGCTCGTTCCAGACACTCACCACCCTTTGAGTGAAAGAAATTGCCCCTCTGGACCCTTTTGTATCTCTCCTCTCTCACCTTAAATCTATGTCCCCTCGTTATAGACTCCTCTACCTTTGGGAAAAGATTTTGACTATCTACCTTATCTATGCCCCTCATTATTTTATAGACTTCTATAAGATCACCCCTTAACCTCCTACTCTCCAGGGAAAAAAGTCCCAGTCTATCTAACCTCTCCCTATAAGTCAAACCATCAAGTCCCGGTAGCATCCTAGTAAATCTTTTCAGCACTCTTTCTAGTTTAATAATATCCTTTCTATAATAGGGTGACCAGAACTGTACACAGTATTCCAAGTGTGGCCTTACCAATGTCTTGTACAACTTCACCAAGACATCCCAACTCCTGCATTCAATGTTCTGACCAATGAAACCAAGCATGCCGAATGCCTTCTTCACCATCCTATCCACCTGTGACTCCACTTTCAAGGAGCTATGAACCTGTTATTCAGTTACTCCCCAAGCCTTCCACGAGTTAAATGAAATGCCTAAGATGATAAGAAACAGACTCTGCATTCTCTACAAACTGAACTGCCAAGCTGGATTTGTTGCTCATTTCCTCTCTGAGGCTAAGATAACTGTCTCAGTTGTCACTGGTGTGTCTCTCGACCGTGGAAGTCCTGTGAAAATATAGATCCTGCAGTTGCATCCTCTGACTGAGATATCATCTAAATATAAAGAGACTCCCTAATTGTCCCAATGTATCTGAAGGATGCCGGATGTTCAGATTTGTAACGTGTATCAGTTTCCTGATCCCAGAATACCTCTTTGATGGACTCATTGCTGGGATCATTGGTCCACTTTACAGACACATAGCAGGAGTCTGAGGAGCACAAATAGACAGATTTCACTGAAACCGGGGATAAATCCATTTGCCTTTATAAGTTTGGCACTATTTTATTCCGGGCTAATAGACATTTAAGAGCCATAATCCGATGCACCGCAGCATCCAGTAACCCCCCATAGGAGAGATCAGAGAATGACACACTGTATAATCCTGCCCCCACATTGGATAGACTGATATAATGCACCACCCAGCCCCCCCATTGGACAGACTGACAAATGCAAATCTTTTTTTGGGAAAGGAGGAGACGTAAAGGAAAGCAAACAAAATCTCATAACATATTTAGATGCTTATTTCAACCACTGAGGGGAATGAAAGTGAGTTGAATTGGATTTGTTAACAGCAAAACTGATAATAAATCAATTGCTGCCTTCCCAGAAGAAAATTGTACCCAATCCCAGAAGTGAAAAAACTTTACTCAAACTTTCTGTGCTGATTGACCACCTTAGTGAATATCTGGACTGTAACAGGAATTCCGGATGAGACTTAATGTGAACTTGCTGGAAGACCAATCGTACATAACTCATCCCCAAGGCTGCCAGCTGCCCTCTGCAATGCTGTCCTTGGAGGGATAGAGGCCGAGGCAAATGTCATCATTTCTGGCTGAGGAGGTTTTTTGTCTATGTGTGCAGTGTGAACTGTACAGTATGAAGAAAGAAAGAACTTGCATTTATATAGCGCCTTTCACGACCTCAGGACGTCCCAAAGCGCTTTAGAGCCAATGAAGAGTCAGTCTATGGTCACCTTGAACCTTGGTCAGCAAGGAGTTACACTCTGCTCTCAACTGAGTCTAAGTCAAACAGAACTAAGTTTAGACTCGGGGTGGAAATTCTCCATCCTACTCGCTTCACATGTCTGCCAGTTGCCTTCCCTCAGTAATAGGGCTGAGTACCAATGTGGTGAGATTTCACATTATTTCAGTGAACTCTAGACCACTGAATTAGTTCCATGCGTTTCGTCCGCTGTGTCTAAAGAGATTTATATCGAACCTTTCATGACCTCAGGATGTCCCAAAGCGCTTTACAGCCAATAACGTACTTTTGAAGTATTGTCACTGTTGTAATGTAGGAAAGGTGGAAACTATTCTGCGCACAGCAAGGTCCCACAAACAACAATGTGATAATGACTACATAATCTGTTTTAGTGATGTTGGTTGAGGTATAAATATTGGCCAGGACACCGGGGAGAATTCCTCTGCTTTTCTTCGAAATAGTGCCATGGGATCTTTTACATCCACCTGAGAGGGCAGATGGGGCCTCGGTTAAAGTCTCATTTGAAAGACGGCACCTCCGACAGTGCAGCACTCCATCAGTGCTGCACTGAAGTGTCAGCCTAGATTGTGTGCTCAAGATCCTGAAATGGGACTATAAGCCCACAACCTTCTGACTCAGGAGTGAGAGTGCTACTGACTGAGTCACGGCTGACTTATGCTGAAACTGCTGCCTCACATAGAAGTTACAACATGGAAACAGGCCCTTCGGCCCAACATGTCCATGTCGCCCAGTTTATACCACTAAGCTAGTCCCAATTGCCTGCACTTGGCCCATATCCCTCTATACCCATCTTACCCATGTAACTGTCCAAATGCTTTTTAAAAGACAAAATTGTACCTGCCTCTACTACTGCCTCTGGCAGCTCGTTCCAGACACTCACCACCCTTTGAGTGAAAAAATTGCCCCTCTGGACCCTTTTGTATCTCTCCCCTCTCACCTTAAATCTATGACCCCTCGTTATAGACTCCACTACCTTTGGGAAAAGATTTTGACTATCTACCTTATCTATGCCCCTCATTATTTTATAGACTTCTATAAGATCACCCCTTAACCTCCTACTCTCCAGGGAAAAAAGTCTCAGTCTATCCAACCTCTCCCTATAAGTCAAACCATCAAGTCCCGGTAGCATCCTAGTAAATCTTTTCTGCACTCTTTCTAGTTTAATAATATCTTTTCTATAATAGGGTGACCAGAACTGTACACAGTATTCCAAGTGTGGCCTAACTAATGTCTTGTACAACTTCAACAAGACATCCCAACTCCTGTATTCAATGTTCTGACCAATGAAACCAAGCATGCTGAATGCCTTCTTCACCACCCTATCCACCTGTGACTCCACTTTCAAGGAGCTATGAACCTGTACTCCTAGATCTCTTTGTTCTATAATTCTCCCCAACGCCCTACCGTTAACGGAGTAGGTCCTGGCCCGATTCGATCTACCAAAATGCATCACCTCACATTTATCTAAATTAAACTCCATCTGCCATTCATCGGCCCACTGGCCCAATTTATCAAGATCCCGTTGCAATCCTAGATAACCTTCTTCACTGTCCACAATGCCACCAATCTTGGTGTCATCTGCAAACTTACTAACCATGCCTCCTAAATTCTCATCCAAATCATTAATATAAATAACAAATAACAGCGGACCCAGCACCAGTTTGAAAAACAACCCTCTACAACCACCCTCTGTCTTCTGTCGTCAATCCAATTTTGTATCCAATTGGCTACCTCACCTTGGATCCCGTGAGATTTAACCTTATGTAACAACCTACCATGCGGTACCTTGTCAAAGGCTTTGCTAAAGTCCATGTAGACCACGTCTACTGCACAGCCCTCATCTATCTTCTTGGTTACCCCTTCAAAAAACTCAATCAAATTCGTGAGACATGATTTTCCTCTCACAAAACCATGCTGACTGTTCCTAATCAGTCCCTGCCTCTCCAAATGCCTGTAGATCCTGTCTCTCAGAATACCCTCTAACAACTTACCCACTACAGATGTCAGGCTCACCGGTCTGTAGTTCCCAGGCTTTTCCCTGCCACCCTTCTTAAACAAAGGCACAACATTTGCTACCCTCCAATCTTCAGGCACCTCACCTGTAGCTGTCGATGATTCAAATATCTCTGCTAGGGGACCCGCAATTTCCTCCCTAACCTCCTGGGATACGTTTCATCAGGCCCCGGAGATTTATCTACCTTGATGCGCGTTAAGACTTCCAGCACCTCCCTCTCTGTAATATGTACACTCCTCAAGACATCACTATTTATTTCCCCAAGTTCCCTAACATCCATGCCTTTCTCAACCGTAAATACCGATGTGAAATATTCATTAGGATCTCACCCATCTCTTGTGGTTCCGCACATAGATGACCTTGTTGATCCTTAATTCCTGTCAACTTTTATTTAATATGAATTCCTATGTCTACATTTATAATGGAAACTCCCTATGTAAAGGTGTCACGCTGTAATTACATGTTTCTGCCTAATGGAGGCACTGCACTGTCACCACTGAGAGGAGGGCGTAGTTACAGCATGGCTCAGCCACATAGTCAGTTCCATTCTTGTTTCCATTTTTATTAGGCAAGGGTATTAAGGGTTACGGAACCAAGTCAGGTAGATGATCAGCCATGATCTAATTGAATGGCGGAACAGGCTCGAGGGGCTGAATGGCCTCCTCATGTTTCTATGTTCCATTCAAACTGTGGACATGGGAATTTACAATGGAAGTAGAAAGATAAGGACAGAATATATAACTTTAAAATGCAGTCTGAATTACAACTGCAAGACCTAGTCCAATTATCCCCCACTTTCATCTGAAGACTACATTTGTGCAATGTTGCAGGAGATCGACTAGTAATTAGTAAAACTTGTATTTATCTAGTGTAGTAAGATGTTTCTCACTTCATAGAAAATTCTGAGTTACTTTGAAGTGCGGTCACTACTAAGCAAGCAACAGCCATTCCGCACAGAGCAAGATCCCACGAACAGCAACGGAATAAACAATCAGTTTTATCTGTTTTGGTTGAGGGAGGAATGTTAGTCAGGACACCTCTCTGCTATCTGAAAGGCAACACTGCTTCAGTGCTGCCCTCAACCTAGATAATGTACTTATGCTTGAACATACAATCTTCTGATGGAAAGAGGAGATGTACTTCAAATTGAGCCAAGCTGACAACGATAGTCAGGACATGAAGAATGAGCACTTGTGTAAGGTAATGTAGGGTCAGCAGCACCACCAGAATGATACCCAGTCATCTGAGCAGAAAATTGGGGGAAAAAGACAATCCATCCAGTTTGATATCATCTTTCTTATCATCAGTCAGGCTTTTTAGTGGTTGGGTGGAGGTTTGAGAGCAGTTCTGAGGGTCAAAAGGGAGAGACTATGATACTTTTTAATAAATGTATTTAAATTGTTATGTCTAACACATATATAATTCCCCCTCCCACAGAAAACCCTCCAAATGGTTTCCCAGCCAGTCAACCTTCTCTCTAGTTAAGCCAATTAACCAATTATTCATCTAATTTTTGTTTGTGCGCACAAAATGGCTGCCACATTCAGCTGCATAACCATCAGTTAATAATTGTGCATGAAATGCTTTGAGATATTTCTGAGAGTTTGAAAAAATGCTGCATAAATGCAGGTCCTTCTTTTTTAAGAATATGCAAGAAAATAAGAGAAAAAAAACTTGTATTCAGAAAGCACATTTCACATCATCAGGATGTTTCACAGCCAATCAATTACTTTTGAAACGTTGTAATGTAGGAAACGCGACAGCCAGATTGTACAAAGCAAGATCCCGCAAACAGCAATCTGATACTGACCAGATAATCTGTTTTTAGTCATTTTGGTTGAGGGATAAACATTGGCCAGGTCACCGAGGAGAACTCCCCTGCTTAACTTCGAAATAATGCCCTGGGATCTTTCACGCCCAACTGAGAGGGCAGACGGGGCCACGGTTTAATGTCTCATCTAAATGACGGCACCTCCGGCAGTGCAGCACTCCCTCAGTATTGCACTGAAAAGTCCTGCCTGGATTATGTGCACAAGACTCTGGAAATGGAGCTTGAACCCGCAACTTTCTGATCGAAAGACAGTGCGCTACCACACAGCCAAGGCTGAAACTTAAATATAGATGTAGTGGTGGCAGGACAGTTGGTCTTTTAAGTGGCTGAACTAAAATAGGCCTTCCTCATCTGTGTTCATCTTGTGATCTTCCTTTTTTTCAAAGTTGGTTTCAAGTAAAAAGCTCCACTAAAAATATCACTCACTCAAAGTACTTCCTCTTTTTCACTGTATTTGAAAAATAATATTGGGGCTCTTCTCATGCTAACCGAGAAAACAAGGGAACACTGGCCAATAGCTTCAAGGCCAAGTGTCTGCAGAGATAGTGGATGCATTGGTTGTGATCTTCCAAAATTCCCTCGATTACGGAACGTCCCAGCGGATTGGAAGGTAGCAAATGTAACCCCGCTATTCAAGAAAGGAGGGAGAGAGAAAACAGGGAATTAGAGGCCAGTTCGCCTGACATCAGTTGTCGGGAAAATGCTGGAATCCATTATTAAGGAAGTGGTAACAGGGCATTTAGAAAATCATAATATGATTAGGCAGAGTCAACATGGTTTTATGAAAGGAAAATCGTGTTTGATAAATTTATTAGAGTTCTTTGAGGATGTAACTAGCAGGGTTGATAAGGGGGAACCAGTGGATGTAGTATATTTGGATTTTCAAAAGGCATTCAATAAGGTGCCACATAAAAGGTTGTTATGCAAGATAAGGGCTTATGGGGTTAGGGGTAATATATTAGCATGGATAGAGGATTGGTTATTGGACAGAAAAGAGAGTAGGGATAAACGGGTAATTTTCAGGTTGTCAGGCTGTAACTAGTGGGGTGCCGCAAGGATCAGTGCTTGGGCCTCAGCTATTTACAATCTATATTAATGACTTAGATGAAGGGACCGAGTGTAATGTATCCAAGTTTGCTGATGATACAAAGCTAGGTGAGAAAGTAAGCTGTGAGGAGGACACAAAGAGTCTGCAAAGGGAAATAGACAGGTTAAGCGAGTGGGCAAGAAGGTGGCAGATGGAGTATAATGTAGGAAGAATAGAAAAACAGAATATTTTTTAAAATGGTGAGAAACTATTGAATGTTGGTGTTCAGGGAGACTTGGGTTACCTTGTCCACGAAACACAGAAAGTTAGCATGCAGGTACAGCAAGCAATTAGGAAGGCAAATGGCATGTTGGCCTTTATTGCAAGGGAGTTGGAGTACAAGAGTAAGGAAGTCTTGCTACAATGGCTTTGGTGAGACCATACCTAGAGTACTGTGCACAGTTTTGGTCTCCTTATCTAAGGAAGGATACACTTGCCTTAGAGGCAGTGCAACAAAGGTTCACTAGATTAATTCCTGGGATGAGAGGGTTGTCCTATGAGGACAGATTGAGTAAAATGGGCCTATTTTCTCTGGAGTTTAGAAGAATGAGAGATGATCTCATTGAAAAATATAGGATTCTGAGGGGGCTTGACAGATGCCGAGAGGTTGTTTCTCCTGGTTGGAGACTCTAGAACTAGGGGAGCATAGTCTCCTGATAAGGGATCAGCCATGTAAGTCTGAGATACGGAGGAATTTCTTCATTCAGGTTGTGAATCTTTGGAATTCTCTACCCAAGGGGAGCTGTAGATGCTGAGTCGTTGAGTATATTCAAGGCTGAGATAGATATATTTTTGGACTCTAGGGGAATCAAGGGATATGGGAATCGGGCGGGAAAGTGCAGTTGAGGTCGAAGATCAGCCATGATCTGATTGAATGGCGGAGCAGGCTCGAGGGGCCGAATGGCCTACCGCTGCTCCTAATTCTTATGTCAGCTGTGGCTCAGCGGTGGCACTCTTCCATCTGAGTCAGAAGGTTGTGGGTTCAAGTCCCACTCCTGAGACTTTAGCTCAAAATCCAGACTGACACTTCCCAGTGCAGTACTGAGGGAGTGCTACATTGTCAGAGAGGCTGCCTTTTGGATGAGATGTTAAACTGTCTGCCCTCTTAGGTGGACGTAAAAGATCCCATGGTACTATTTTGGAGAAGAGCAGAGGAGATCTCCCCAGTGTCCTGGCCAATACTTATCCTTCAACCAACACCACTGAAACAGATTACTTGGTCATTGTCTCACTGCTGTTTGTGGGATCATGCTGTGCACAAATTGGTGTTTCCTACATTACAACAGTAACTATACTTAATTGTCTGTAAAGTGCTTTGGGACATCCTGAGATTGCGAAAGGTGCCATATAAATTCAATATATTTTCTTACCTTTTTTTTGTTATTGGTTCAAACAAAATATGAACAGTGAAACTTTTATATTAAAGAAACCTTAGTTAAGCACTAAGAATCCCTATGACCCAGTTACAGCAAGTTCCAGTCTCCTGATCGACCATGTGATTCTGCAAGTCATATGACCAAGCTCCATGAGCCTTGTGCCCCTGACCTCATATGATTGGCACATGGCCACAGCCCAATCAGACCTGCAGGATGCTTCCTTGCGGCCAATGAGCTGTGTGGCTGGTGCAGTTTGCCCGCCTCCAGGCACACAGGAAATAAGCTTGGACTGTCTGTCTGACAGTGTGTTGTGTTTTTGCATTTCTGGACTGGATGAAAGTGTAACAGTCATGAACTGGGTCCAAGTGCATTTGTTTTGCATCCTGTGGGTGTCTGCTGATGCTCTTATTCGGTGAGCAGAGAGAGAGAGAGAGAGGGGGGATATACTGGATTTTGTCTGTCTGTCTGTGTTAAGGGGCTGCTGCTGCTGCTGCTGATTTACTCTTAACTGTTCACAAAAGGAAGCAGCAGCTTTGCAACTTTTTGCACCATTCTCACTGTGAGGGTGGGGGTGGGGTTGGGGGGGTGGTGGCAAAGGGTTTGTGGAGAAACAGCTGGGAGGGAGAGGTTGTTGCAAGCTGGAGCCCGCTCTAGGAGGTTCTCTTGGTACTGTAAAGCACGAAAGCAATTTTCTCTGGCCTGTTGTGTTGTTGCAAGACAGATAAGGCTAGCTGATTGTGGCTCACACAGCAGCTTGAATCACATTCAGGTAACTGAGGGTTTCAAGGTCAGTCTCAGATGGTCAGCAGACTTGTAAAGTGGTTGGTGATGATGGACTAGTTCTGGAATGTTCTGGCACCTGGTGTCTGTTTGAAGTCAGAACAAATGATGAATCCCAATTGCAAACAAACTTGCTTTGTTTATTGATTGTTTCTCAAACTGTTGGCACCATGTTAATGCAGGTTGCAGTTTTAAAGATTGATTTTTCAGGATTTGTTGGTCCCAAAATCTTGATTCTTCGATCTGGATTAAATTGAGGTTAATGTGAGTGTGAGTTACAGGTTGGAATCTAATCGAGGGGCGTGGGTGGTTTATTAATAGAACTCAGATACCCGGGAGCGAGTTACGGGCCCGGAATCCAATTGAGGGGTTTAGGTGGTTTATACATAGATTGAATAAATACTTGAAAAGGAAAAATTTGCGGAGCTACGGGGGAAAAAGTGGGACTAATTGGATCTTTCAAAGAAAAATCAAATGCAAAATACAGCAGATGCTGGAAATCTGAAATAAAAACAGAAAATGCTGGAAATACTCAGCAAGTCTGGCGGCATCTGTGGAGAAGGAAACAGAGTTAACGTTTCAGGTCGATGACCCTTCGTCAGAACTGGAAGAAGTTGAAGATTAAACAGTTTTTAAGCAAATACAGAGCCCGGGGAAAGGGGAAAGGGCAGTGAAAGAACGAAAGGGAAAGGTCTCTGATAGGGTGGAGGGCAGGAATGACAAAAGGGATGATGGTGCAAGGCAAAAGGAGGGTGATAATGGGACAAGTAAAGAAACAAAAGATGGGTCTAGAGGAGCTGTAAATGGCAACATCAGAACCAGCACTTGCTGTCCGAAAAAATGGGAGCAGTGGTTATGATTTTTTAAAATTATTCGTTCATAGGATGTGGGCATCACTGGCAAGGCCAGCATTTATTGCCCATCCCTAATTGCCCTTGAGAAGGTGGTGGTGAGCCGCCACCTTGGTTATTCCAACATCCTTCTGAAGTTATTGAAATCAGTGTTGAGTCCAGAAGGTTGTAAAGTGCCTACTGGAAAGATGAGATGCTGTTCCTCGAGCTTCTGTTGAGCTTCATTGGAACAGTGTAAGAGGCCGAGGACAGAGAGTTCAGAGTGGGAGTGGGTCGGGGAATTAAAATGGCAAGTGACCGGCAGGTCAAGGGTCACGCTTGCGGTCAGAGCGGAGGTGTTCAGCAAAGCGATCGTCCAATCTGTGTTTGGTCTCCCCAATGTAGAGGAGACCGCATTGTGAGCAGCGAATACAGTATAGTAAATTGAAAGAAGTACAGGTAAATCGCTGTTTCACCTGGAAGAGTGTTTGGGACCCTGAAAGATGGGAAGGGAGATGGTGAAGGGGCAGGTGTTGCATCACCTGCGTTCGCGTGGGGAGGAGAGCGGGTGTTGAGGGTGATGGAAGAGTGGACCAGGGATTCGCGGAGGGAGCAGTCCCTTTGGAATGCTGGGATGGGAGGGGAGGGGAGGGGCCGGCACAGCCATGATGGGCTGAATGGCCTCCTTCTGTGCTGTCTGGTTCTATGAAAAGTGCTACATAAAAGCAAGTTGTTGTTATAATCTCAAAAGTCAGGATAGGAGGGGGATCCCCTGGGAATGTTTTTATTATTTTCAGGGAACTCCTGTGGCGTTGGTGTTTATGGGGGGGATTCACCTCGATGTCTTGCTGTGCTGACCTTCGCTGTGCGCTCTTCTGCTGCTCGGAGGTTTGTTGACAGGAAGACATCACCGCCTGTGCTCAGTCGTTCCGCAATTAAACGACCACAAACCCTGGGCCAGTCTGCATATCACCACGTGCTGATATTCATCTCTCACTGGACAGGAGTTGGACTTAAGCGTAGAAGGTCGAGGGGCGATCTGATCAAGGTGTCGTCAGAAGGATTCGATAGGCTAGATACGGAGAAACCATTTCTTCTGACGGGGGGGAGTCAGGTACAAGGGGGCACGACCTTAAAATTAGAGCCAGGCCGTTCAGGAGCGAAATCAGGAAAAACTTTTTCACACAAAAAGGGTTGTAGAAAGCTGGAATTCTCTTTTCCACCCCCCCCCCCCAAAAGACTGAAGGGACATTTGGAGCTTTCAAGACGGAGACCGATAGATTTTTGTAAGGTGAAGGTACCTAGGGATATGGAGCTGAGGTGCAGATCAGCCACGATCTAATTGAATGGCGGAGCAGGCCCGAGGGGCTGAACGGCCTCCTCCTGTTCCTGCAGTGCAGACGTCAGTGCACCCATGAATAGCCCGACAGAGAGGGGTGGGGCGGGAGAGGGAGAGGGAATAAGCCAGGGGTGCAGCCTGATCACTATCCAGTGACGTCGGGGGCAGACGGGGTCAAGGCTGTGCTGCGATGCACTCACGGCCGAGTAGCTGGCCGACGGACGCTCGGGCTCGAAGAATGTTCTCCCAACCCAACCAGAGTCCGCGCCTTGGGCCAAGGAGGGTGGAAATAATGACGGGGAAAGAAAATTTAAATATTTATTTGTTTCAACGTTTTGACAGAATTCCGCTGACAAAGTTCCAGTCAGTGCGGAGGTCGCTGACTGAAGCTGCAGATTCCATCGAGAGTCTGGTTGCTGCTGGTGAATACAGGAATGAGAAGTATACAGAATTCCTGGGAAAGGAAGGAGAAACTCCCGAAATACTCACAAACTACTTGGACGTGAGTATGGACGAGAACCAAACGCTCGTTCGCGCCCTCTTACTATCTTTTTAAAAAATTTGTTCACGGGATGTGGGCGTCGCTGGCGAGGCCGGCATTTATTGCCCATCCCTAATTGCCCCTTGAGAAGGTGGTGGTGAGCCGCCTTCTTGAACCGCTGCAGTCCGTGTGGTGAGGGTTCTCCCACAGCGCTGTTAGGAAGGGAGTTCCAGGATTTTGACCCAGCGACGATGAAGGAACGGCCGATATATTTCCAAGTCAGGATGGTGTGTGACTTGGAGGGGCTGGCAAGGGGAGTGGGACTAATTGGATAGCTCTTTCAAAGAGCCAGAATAGGCAGGGTGGGCTGAATGGCCTCCTTCTGTGTTGTATCATTTTATGAACTCCCAGCTGTGCTTCTAAAAAAATAAATAAAAATGTGCCACCAGATCTTTTACGCCTACCTGAGCAGGCAGACAGAGCCCCGGTTTAACGGTTCTCATCTCAAAGACGTGGCCCCTGACAAGGCAGCATCCCCTCGATGCTGATCTGAAGTGTCGGGCTAGATTATGTGCCTGGTTTGGGGGGGGGGGCTCCTGATTGCAGTCGAGTGAGGCCCGTGGGGTGGGGGGAGGAATGCGCACGTGTGCGGAAGTTGAATGAGGACTGACTGCGATGCAGCCCACAGTCGAATAGCCTGCTAGCACTCTCTGGGCTTGTGTGCGGGGAATGGCCGCTTGGGTGAGGTGCCGGAGGGCAGCCCAGTGCCTGGAGCACCGTAAGGAAGTTTAGACATGTACCTGTTGATAGTCGGCTTGTTCTGTGCAGCTTCAGTTGGTGCTCACCATCGCTCCTGTCTTTCAGGCCCAGTACTACGGCAAGATTGGCATTGGCACACCACCGCAGCCGTTCACCGTGATCTTCGACACCGGATCGTCCAACCTCTGGGTCCCCTCGTCTCACTGCTCCATTTGGGACATCGCGTGCTGTAAGTAATGAGAAAACGCTGCCAGATTCAGCTTTTCTTTAGAATTCTCTCTGGGCTGCTGGCACTGGCCTCAACCGGGGCAACAGCTGGGATGTTGCAATTGACCTCTATTTCCCCTGGGGGTATGGGTGGGGGAAGAGACTCCTGTTTTTTTTTCCCCCCCTCCGCCCCGGGTTTTGGGATGGGGCTGGGGGAGAGACTCCTGGCCTCCGTTCCCCACCCTGGGTTTGGAGGTGTGGGAGAGACTCCCGGCCTCTGTTCAGTGACCTCCTGCGGGACAGTGCTTGAATGTTTGGTGAGCGCCGGATTGGGTTCATCGATGCCGACTCCCAGGCTCGATTAGCCCGTGGGCACCCGCTGCCTAGACTCGTGCATGAAGAATTGCCACTGGATGTCTATCAGAACCTGTGGAAAATACACCAGCCAAAGCTACTCCCTTGGGGACAGTAGAGAACGACACAGATGATATCAGTTGCGATTGTGGATTCCAGTGTCATCTTTGCAGGCTCAGTGTGGGATGATGCTCGTTGATATGCAAATCTGTACATACTTTTCAGCTGCCATATCAAGTCTTGGTAGGAGTGGGTTGAAGTTGTAACTCCTTGGACTCCACTTCTCTTTAAAGTGCATGGTACACTGGGGGAGTCCTTCTCGGAGTCTGATTGTGGTCCAGCCACATTGTTGGGACAGTTTTACTCTGTATCTAACCCTGTACCTGCCCTGGGAGTGTTTGATGGGACAGTGTAGAGGGAGCTTTACTCTGTATCTAACCCGTGCTGTACCTGCCCTGGGAGTGTTTGATGGGACAGTGTAGAGGGAGCTTTACTCTGTATCTAACCCGTGCTGTACCTGCCCTGGGAGTGTTTGATGGGACAGTGTAGAGGGAGCTTTACTCTGTATCTAACCCGTGCTGTACCTGCCCTGGGAGTGTTTGATGGGACAGTGTAGAGGGGGCTTTACTCTGTCTCTAACCCGTGCTGTACCTGCCCTGGGAGTGTTTGATGGGACAGTGTAGAGGGAGCTTTACTCTGTATCTAACCCGTGCTGTACCTGCCCTGGGAGTGTTTGATGGGACAGTGTAGAGGGAGCTTTACTCTGTATCTAACCCGTGCTGTACCTGCCCTGGGAGTGTTTGATGGGACAGTGTAGAGGGAGCTTTACTCTGTATCGAACCCGTGCTGTACCTGCCCTGGGAGTGTTTGATGGGACAGTGTAGAGGGAGCTTTACTCTGTATCGAACCCGTGCTGTACCTGCCCTGGGAGTGTTTGATGGGACAGTGTAGAGGGAGCTTTACTCTGTATCGAACCCGTGCTGTACCTGCCCTGGGAGTGTTTGATGGGACAGTGTAGAGGGAGCTTTACTCTGTATCTAACCCGTGCTGTACCTGCCCTGGGAGTGTTTGATGGGACAGTGTAGAGGGGGCTTTACTCTGTCTCTAACCCGTGCTGTACCTGCCCTGGGAGTGTTTGATGGGACAGTGTAGAGGGAGCTTTACTCTGTATCTAACCCGTGCTGTACCTGCCCTGGGAGTGTTTGATGGGACAGTGTAGAGGGAGCTTTACTCTGTATCTAACCCATGCTGTACCTGCCCTGGGAGTGTTTGATGGGACAGTGTAGAGGGAGCTTTACTCTGTCTCTAACCCGTGCTGTACCTGCCCTGGGAGTGTTTGATGGGACAGTGTAGAGGGAGCTTTACTCTGTATCTAACCCGTGCTGTACCTGCCCTGGGAGTGTTTGATGGGACAGTGTAGAGGGAGCTTTACTCTGTATCTAACCCGTGCTGTACCTGCCCTGGGAGTGTTTGATGGGACAGTGTAGAGGGAGCTTTACTCTGTATCTAACCCGTGCTGTACCTGCCCTGGGAGTGTTTGATGGGACAGTGTAGAGGGAGCTTTACTCTGTATCTAACCCGTGCTGTACCTGCCCTGGGAGTGTTTGATGGGACAGTGTAGAGGGAGCTTTACTCTGTATCTAACCCGTGCTGTACCTGCCCTGGGAGTGTTTGATGCTCAGAGCAAAAAAAAAAGGACGTGTAATTTCCGAACATGGCTCACCTCTAACCTTAAGTTTACCCGGGGGCGGAGGGTTGGGGACGGGGGGCAGAGGGGCGGAGGGGTGGTAAGATGTCCAATGTTGAGCTTTCTTTAACCGGACCCCCTCTTTCTGCCTGTTTAGGGATTCACCATAAGTACAAAGCAGATGCATCCAGTACTTATGTAAAAAATGGAACGGCATTTGCCATACGGTATGGAACTGGGAGCCTTTCGGGATTCCTCAGCCAGGATACTGTAACTGTAAGTAATAGCACTGGTTTTTAATGCCATTGGAGGGGTGGGGGGCCTGGGTTCAAATCCAGCCTTGCCCGGTGAGGTGGCAGTGGGCTTTGTCTTTTGTCTGGAAGGGTCCGATGTGAATCGAGTGTGGGACAGTCTCAACCCAGGTCGCAGTGGGCACGAGCCCCGTGGCATAACTGTGCCCAGAAACTGACACTGAATTGACCATTTAGTGACACACAAGATCGGTTTGGATGAAGAGGGCCCTTTTGTTTATCTGATTTCTCCCTTTCGGAATACCAACCTTCCCATTACGTGTTTCCTTAAATGAGTGTCGCTGTTAAAGACCCTCTTGTGTAAAGAAATCCCTCTGCTGTCTGTCCTAAATCACCACTTCATAACCCTGAGCCAGTTGCCTCTTGTGCTGCTGCAGAGAGCAACGCTGATCAGCCGTCCTCAGACTAACTTTACCACAAAATAAAGACACTGGGGACACAACAGGCTGATATGGTCTTGAACGGAGCTCTCTTTTATATACTTGCCTTTCCCAGCCAAGCGTTCTTGTCTCTCTCTTGTTCTGGCCCCTTAAAGAAAGAAAGAATTGCATTTATATAGCGCCTTCCACGACCTCAGGACGTCCCAAAGCACTTTACACCCAATGAAGTACTTTTTGAAGTGTAGTCACTGTTGTAATGTGCAGAACATGGCAGCCAAGTTGCGCACAGTAAGATCCCACAAACAGCAATGTGATAAATGACCAGATAATCCGTTTGTGATGTCGGTTGATGGATAAGTATTGGCCAAGACACCGGTGGGGAACTGCCCTGCTCTTCCAATGGTTCTTCCAGTAGATTAGTGAAGACAAATGTAGGTCCCTTACAGTCAGAAATGGGAGAATTTATAATGGGGAACAAGGAAACGGCAGAGCAATTAAACAAATACTTTGGTTCTGTCTTCATGGAAGAGGACACAAATAACTTCCCAGAAAGGCTAGGGAACCAAGGGACTAGTGAGAAGGAGGAATTAAAGGAAATTAGTATTAGCAAAACAATAGTGCTGGAGAAATTAATGGGACTGAAAGCCGATAAATCCCCAGGGCCTGATAATCTGCATCCCAGAGTACTAAAGAGGTGGCCATGGAAATAATAGATGCATTAGTTGTCATCTTCCAAAATTCTATAGATTATGGAACAGTTCCTGCTGATTGGAGGGTGGCAAATGTAACCCCACTATTTAAAAAAGGAGGGAGAGAGAAAACCGGGAACTACAGACTGGTTAGCCTAACATCAGTAGTAGGGAAAATGCTAGAGTCTATTATAAAGGATGTGATAACAGGACATTTAGAAAATATCAACGGGATTAGACAAAGTCAACATGGATTTATGAAAGGGAAATCATGTTTGACAAACTACTGGAGTTTTTTGAGGATGTAACTGGTAGAATAGATAAGGGAGAACCAGTGGATGTGGTTTATTTGGATTTTCAGAAGGCCTTTGATAAAGTCCCACATAAGAGGTTAGTGTGCAAAATTAAAGCACATGGGATTGGGGGGAATATACTGGCATGGACTGAAAATTGGTTAACAGACAGGAAACAGAGAGTAGGAATAAATGGGTCTTTTTTGGGGTGGCAGGCAGTGACTAGTGGGGTACCGCAGGGATCAGTGCTTGGGCCCCAGCTATTCACAATATATATCAATGATTTGGATGAGGGAACCAAATGTAATATTTCCAAGTTTGCTGGAGACACAAAACTAGATGAGATTGTGAGTTGTGAGGAGGATGCAAAGAGGCTTCAAGGCAATTTAGACAAGTTGAGTGAGTGGGCAAATACATGGCAGATGCAGTATAATGTGGATAAATGTGAAGTTATCCACTTTGGAAGGAAAAACAGAAAGGCAGAGTATTATTTAGATGGTGATAGATCGGGGAATGTTGATGCACGAAGGGACCTGGGTGTCCTTGTACACCAGTCACTGAAAGCAAACATGCAGGTGCAGCAAGCAGTTAGGAAGGCGAATGGTATGTTGGCCTTCATTGCAAGAGGATTTGAGTACAGGAGCAAGGATGTCTTACTGCAGTTATACAGGGCCTTGGTGAGACCACACCTGGAGTATTGTGTGCAGTTTTGGTCTCCTTACCTAAGAAAGGATATACTTGCCATAGAGGGAGTGCAGCGAAGGTTCACCAGACTGATTCCTGGGATGGCAGGACTGTCGTATGAGGAGAGATTGGGTCGACTCGGCCTGTATTCACTGGAGTTTAGAAGAATGAGAGGGGATCTCATTGAAACATATAAAATTCTGACAGGGCTAGACAGACTGGATGCAGGGAGGATGTTTCCCCTGGCTGGGGGCGTCAAGAACGAGGGGTCACAGTCTCAGGATACGGACTAGGACATTTAGGACTGAGATGAGGAGCAATGTCTTCATTGAGAGGGTGGTGAACCTGTGGAATTCTCGACCACAGAAGGCTGTGGAGGCCAAGTCATTAAATATTTTTAAGAAGGAGATAGATAGATTTCTAGACACAAAAGGCATCAAGGGGTATGGGGAGAGAGCAGGAATATGGTATTGAGATGGAGGATCAGCTATGGCCATATTGAATGGCAGAGCAGGCTCGAAGGGCCTACTCCTGCTCCTAGTTTCTATGTTCTGTAGGATCTTTTTAGAGGGAGCTTGACCCGTGATGTACCTGCCCTGGGAGTGTTTGATGGGACAGTGTAGAGGGAGCTTTACTCCGTATCTAACCCGTGCTGTACCTGCCCTGGGAGTGTTTGATGGGACAGTGTAGAGGGAGCTTTACTCTGTATCTAACCCGTGCTGTACCTGCCCTGGGAGTGTTTGATGGGACAGTGTAGAGGGAGCTTTACTCTGTATCTAACCCGTGCTGTACCTGCCCCGAGAGTGTTTGATGCTGACGCCGCTGAGTTGCTGAAATAGGAAAGTCTCCCATTTCTCAACACCAACCTCGCTCGTTTTAAGCAAAGGTCACCAAAAAAAAGGCGGGTGCTAACTGAGGGTACAGTTCCCTGAATCAGCAAGTGTGTGTGCGTGGCGTCTGTGACTGTGTGTAAGTGTGAATTAGCTCATCCTGTTCATGTTCTCTTGTGGTTTATTCTTGACACTCCTCATGTCTTTAAAACAACTTGCCCTGAGCTGGGGAGCAGGATACAGTTGGGCCTCTGCACCCCAGAGTTTGGGGGAGAAAGGTCCACCGGGGCCTCATGCTCCCGATTTGCTGTCCAGTGCCTCCTGCTGGAAAGTGTTTGAACGTCGGGCGAGAGCAAGCGTGAGCTGGGCCTGCGACTTTTCCGCACCCTGCCCCAGTCGAGCAGCTCGCCAAGGCTTACCGCAGCCGCAGGTGAGGGACGGTCGAGCGGGAACGGTACTGGGCCCCAGGGGGGTGGCTCCATGGTAGAGGGGTAGCTGAGTGACAAATTTGGGAAGGCCTCGGGCTCTTCTTTTTTTTTTTCCCCCCCCCTTCTCCCCACACCCCCCCACTCTGTAGGGTGGGAGGGGGTAAATGGGGGGGGTGGGTGGTGAAAGAGGCCGTCGAGGGATTTTGAACATGAGGATGAGAATTTTGAAATCGAGACGTTGCCAGACAGGCAACAGACAAAAAGGGCAGAAATTACTGGAAAGAGCTGTTGTCAAGAAATGGTCCGGTTTGTGCAGGCGCGGAGCTGGGATCTCAGCATGTGCTTTAATTTATAGATCGGTGACATGGCGACCCCGAACCAGGTCTTTGGGGAGGCCGTTAAACAGCCCGGGATTGTCTTTATTGCTGCAAAGTTTGACGGGATCCTTGGCATGGGGTATCCCAAGATCTCCGTCGATGGTGTCCTCCCCGTCTTTGATAACATAATGAAACAGAAACTGGTAGAGAAAAATATCTTCTCCTTCTACCTGAACAGGTGGGTTTTATGAGTGTGTATTTTACTGTTAGTCTGTCTCTTTATTTCCTTCTTTCCCTCCCTCTCTTTCCCCCCCAACTCTTTCCTTCTATCCCTCTTTGTTTCTCTCTTATCTCTCCCCACTACTTATCTCTTTCTCCTATCTCTTCTCTCTCCTCTTTCTCCTATCTCTCCCCTCTCATCTTTGCTTCTCTTCCCTTCTATCTCTCTTTCCTCTTCCCCCTTTTCTCTCTCTCTCTCTCTCTCCTCTCAAATGACTGTTGTTTAATCTGAGTGCTGCCCTGTCTATTCCTTTTGTGTTTTAGTTTTCCGATGCCTGTAGTGTGAGATCTAACTTATTTTCGAAGACCGTTTGATTTCCCATCTTGTTTTTAACCTGTGTCCTATTGAAGTGTCTGTGCTGATTTGATTTGTGCCATTTCTAAGGCTTTTGTTTTTTTTAGCTTCTTTCTGTTTTGATCAGGAATGTGAGCACTCGGCCTGGAGGGGAGCTGCTGCTCGGAGGTGTAGACCCCAAGTACTATACAGGAGACTTCCACTATGTAAACGTCACTCGCCAGGCCTACTGGCAGATAAAGGCTGATGAGTAAGTCCAGACCGCATTTCACTCTTCCCTTTGCCTCCTCTTGTCTTTTGTAAATATTTCCCCCCCGCCATGTGTCTCGAGCATGTCTCGCTGGGGTACAGTTTCCCAGGTGCTGTCCAAGCCTTCCGATACCTCGCCCCAGTTGCCATTCATCCGTGAGCTCATGAACTTGGGGAGCGTGGGCTGGCTGCTCGACTATGGGAGCTTCGCGCTGAGCCCAATGCTGACCTCGCCGGACGCACGCACTTTTCAATGCTCTGGCACCCAAGGGCGTTGTAGTTGATCGGAAATGCCTCTCAAACGGTCGAATAAATACAGAGGGCCCGAGGTTCCTGGGACGGGCAGGATCTGAAGCAAGAAGCCGGGCGGGTGGGGTGGGGGCTGGAATTTGGGGCCGGACCTAGTTCTGGGACTGATGGGCAATTGGACAGAGGGATGAGGGGAAGCTTCTGGTACCTGCTCCCGCTGTGCTGGTGTCACAGAAGTGGCGCAATGACCTCGCTTGCGTTGCCAGTGTGCCACCTTGGCAGAAGTGGGGACCCAGAACTCTGATCTCTGGCTGTGTCCGATTGCTCTGCGTTTTGTGGGGTGGGGGAACGCGACCATCTTAAAATGGCGGCTCTGTTTCCGTTACTAATCCTTTGGTAAGCTGTTGCTCCCTGGGGTGACGGGAAGTGGGGGGGGGGGGGGGGGGGGGGCGGGGGAATGCTGTAAATAGTGTGGGTGCTGCCCCTTTAAAGCAAATGACTCCCCCTCCCCCCCCCCCCCCCCCCCCCATCGCTGGGATTTTTGGGAGGAGGTCGGGGATAGTCGGAAGCGGTGGCTGAAATCCCGGCCCAAGTGCAGGGCTCCAGGAATATCGGGGCTCCTGATGTCTGGGCTCTCCAGGCGTGGTGTGGTCGCTAAGGTGAGGCACTGAATAAATAGCCACACCTGTGGAACCCGGACCCCAGCAACAGTCAGTGCCTTGGGTGGTGGGCGGGGGGCGGGGGGCGGGGGGATGTTGGCAGCAGAGTGTTTTGAAATTTACTGTGAGCCTCCTCCCCCCCACCCTGCAATTATTGACTTGCTCCTGGGGAACCCCCTGTAAATATCACCTGACTTCCAAGGACCCCCCCCCCCCCCCACTTTTTAGATGTTGCCGCTTTCCCCAGATATTCCTGCATGTACGGACTCACCAGGGAGCCCCCCGTTCTGAGAGACGGTGCCAGCTACCTAAAGGACAGGATGTTACGTTGCTGCAGCACTTTACTGTACAACAACAGAAATAATACACTGGCAAAAGTACTAAAATACTGATGACCTCACGAGGCCTCTGGGGTCCAGGAGTTTGGAAGCCTGTGCTGCTTTACACCAGCTCTGTAGCAGAGTACGCCTGGTGCTGAGAAAGTGTTTTATGCCTCTGACCCTGTTGTAATATTTTTGTTTCTCTCTGTCTCTCTCTCTTTCTTTCTTTCTTTCTCTCCTTTTTCTCTCTTTCTCTCTCTCTCCCTTTCTCTTTCTCTTTTTTCTCCCTTTCTCTCTTTTTTCTCTCTCTCTCTCTTTTTTTTTCTCTCTCTCCTTTTTTCTCTCTCTCTTTTCTCTCTCTCTCTCTCTCTTTTCTCTCTCTCTCTTTTTTTCCTCTTTTTTCTCTCTCTCTTTTCTCTCTCTCTTTTCTCTCTCTCCTCTTTTCTCTCTCTCCTCTTTTCTCTCTCTCCTCTTTTCTCTCTCTCCTCTTTTCTCTCTCTTTTCTCTCTCTCCTCTTTTCTCTCTCTCCTCTTTTCTCTCTCTCCTCTTTTCTCTCTCTCCTTTTTTCTCTCCTTTTTTCTCTCTCTCCTTTTTTCTCTCTCTTTTTCTCTCTCTCCTTTTTTCTCTCTTTTTCTCTCTCTCTCTCTTTTTTCTCCTCTTTTTTCTCTCTCTCTCTTTTTTCTCTCTCTCTCTTTTCTCTCTCTCTTTTTTCTTTTTTTCTCTCTTTTTTCTCTCTCTATTTTTTCTCTCTCTTTTTTCTTTTTTTCTCTCTCTCTCTCTTTTTTCTCTCTCTTTTTTCTCTCTCTCTCTCTTTTTCTCTCTCTCTTTCTCTTTTTTTCTCTCTCTCTCTTTTTTCTCTCTCTTTTTTCTCTCTCTCTCTTTTTTCTCTCTCATTTCTACTCTGTGTAGGGTGACTGTAGGAAATCAGCTGACTCTGTGTAAAGGCGGTTGCCAGGTGATAGTGGATACAGGGACATCACTCATTGCTGGGCCTGTGGAGGAGATTCGGGCCCTTCAGAGAGCCATTGGAGCATTGCCCCTCATTCAGGGAGAGGTACAGAGCTACATTTTATTACATTTTTTGTTCTCTCTCTCTCTCTGGCCAACAGTAACAACTTGCATTTATATAGCGCCTTTTAATGTAGAAGAATGTCTCCTAGCGCTGTAGAGGCGAGATCAAAAAAATGGATGCGGAGCCAAAGGAAGCGAGATTAGGAGGGGTGACCAAAAGCTTGGTCAAAGAGGTGGGTTTTAAGGAGGGCCTTAAAAGAAGGCGAGGGAGTTGGAGAGGCAGAGGGTTTTAGGGAGAGAATTCCAGAATTTGGGACCCAGCCAGCTGAAGGCACTGCCACCAATGGTGGGGAGGGGTTTTTTTACAAGAGGCCAGAGTCAGAGGAAAGAAAAGGAGAGTTCTGGGGAGAGAGGGATGCAGAGATGGGGAGGAGTGAGGCCATGAAGGGATTTTAGCCCGAGGATGAGAATTTTAAATGTTGAGGTAGTTTGGGGGACCGGGGCCAATGTAGGTCAGTGAGGACAGGGATGATGGGTGGGAGGGATTTGGTGCGAGATAGGATACAGACAGCAGAGGTATGGATGAAGGAATCACACTGCCAGAGGGTGGGAGGGAATAGGTCAGTGATTCCAACTATCTCTTAATACCTGAATTGTGCACTAAACAAAATGTAGCCTCCATTTTATGGGGAGGGGGGGGAAGCCCAGTTAGTCTGCACTATGCCCAGTTCCAGAAGGGAAAGCAGTGGGATCAGAGGAGGTGAGGGAGTTGGGGAGGAAGAGAATTCCAGAACTTGGGACCGAGACAGCTGAAGGCACTGCCACCAATGGTGGCGGTGGGGGGGGGGGGGTAGGTTTACAAGAGGCCAGAGTCAGAGGAAAGGAGAGTTCTGAGGGGAGAGGGATGGTTGTAGGAAAGTCTGGGGGAGGGAGAGAGGGGAGGCGACTGATGGTGATGATGTCAAGGCCTCCATTGGGTTCATTGCAGGTTGCTGCGATACCGCTATAGACCTCCAGATGGCGCTGTTGGTCCCTCAACAGCGCCAACAGCAGGAAGCTGGTGGTACTACAGCCCTGTTGTGCAAATTACCTGAATGGGAAAAACCACACACATTACATAGAATTTACAGCACAGAAACAGGCCATTCGGCCCAACTGGTCTATACTGGTGTTTATGCTCCACACAAGCCTCCTCCTGCCCCTCTTCATCAGAAGGACAAATTGGGAAGGCTGTTGAAAAGGCATTTGGGATCCTGGGCTTTATTAATAGAGGCATAAGAGTACAAAAGCAGGGAAGTTATTACTAAACCTTTAGAAAACACTGGTTAGGCCTCAGCTGTTGTAATTCTGGGTACCGCACTTTAGGAAAGATGTCAAGGCCCTAGAGAGGGTGCAGAGGCGATTTACTAGAATGGTATCAGGAATGACGGGATTCAGTTATGTGGAGAGACTGGAGAAGCTGGGGTCGCTCTCCTTAGAGCGGAGAAGGTTAAGAGGAGATTTGATCGAGGTGTTCAAAATCATGAAGGGTTTTGATAGAATAAATAAGGGGAAACCGATTATCTGGTCATTATCACATTGCTGTTTGTGGGATCTTGCTGTGCGCAAATTGGCTGCTGCGTTTCCTACATTACAACGGTGACTACACTTCAAAAAAAAAAAGTACTTAATTGATTGTAAAGCAATTTGGGACGCCCTGAGGTCGTGAAAGGTGCTATCTAAATGCAAGTTCTTTTTCTTTCGACTGCTGTACTTGATTTGAAAGTTTGTTCTTCTGAACTGATTAGTTTGTGTTGTTCTCTCACCACAGTACATGATCGACTGTGCGAAGATACCTACTCTTCCCCTCATCACCTTCAAGCTGGGAGACAAGGAGTACTCGCTGACGGGGGAGCAGTACGTTATGCAGGTGAAGCCGGCTGTCGACTTAATTGTCCGGGGCTTTGCGATTTTAAATTATTTTTTTTTTGCGTGAATTGTGCTTATTAAGGTGAGCGATTATAGCTCTGAAAATGGAACACATTCCATGCCTTGGCAGCAAACTCTCCCAGATCAGTGATAAAGAAAGAACAAGGTGCATCACATCCAACAAATTACTTTTTGATATGCTGTGCGACAACCATTTTGTGTACAGCAAGATCCCACAAACAGCAATAAAATGAACAACCAGTTCATTTCTTTTTTTGAGATGAATATTGGCCTGGACATTAGGAAATTCCCTCCTTTCAGTAGTGTCAGGGAGTCTTTTAACTTGAACAGGCAGATGAGGTTTTGGTTTAAGGTCTCAACCGAGAGACGGGACCTCCGACTGTGCAGCACTCCCTCGGTACTGCAGTGAAGTGTCCGCCTGGATTTTGTGCCCAAGCCTCTGGAGTGGGGCTTGAACCCACGACCTTCTGACTCCGAGGCGAGAGTGCTACCTACCGAGCCACGGCAGACCGCACAGTGAAAGAAATTGAAGAAACACAGTTGGATGCAGAGCTCGTGTCCCTCTGCTTTGTCCTAACTTTTCCCGTTTCCCGCACAAGCTATCCCGTGGATCGTGCCCATTCGCAGCTGGGCTGGGACTGCCCAACTCATCTCACCCAGGACCCTGACAGCCAGCAGAGGGACAGAGAGAGACTTCCATCCCATTGAGCTGGGCTGGAGTCAAACCCAGGAGGCAAAGGTTGAATGGCCAGTGTCCAACGCACTGTACCACTGATAATATCTTGTGTGTTAGTCGCCATTAATATTTCTAATGAATTTATTAAGTCCCTTTAATACATCGTGTGATATCTACCTCGGCAGCAGATATCATACGTCACTGTCAGGCCAGGTTATTCGAGGCTGAAATCCGTGGAACTAAGAAGTTAACTTCTTGACATCGATTTGCTTCTGCCACTCCCCAGGTCTCTGGGTAATTGGTCTGCGTGGTGTGGTACTGGTCGGTGCGGATTAATCTCATCTCCGCTGGGTGAGAGTAGGACTATTACACTGTTCCCCTGGCTAACTACCCTTATCTTCCCCCCCCTTTCCCTAGCCAGGGTGCGTGCTCCTGATCGCTGTCTCGAGCCTCCAGCCAAGGCTGCTCTCAATGCATGCCTAGGCCTCACGCTCTGGAATTCCTCCCCAAAACCCCACCTCCTCTCCTCCTCCTCCTCTTTTGGCCAAGCTTTTTGCTCCCCCCTCCTAATCTCACTTCCTTTGGCTCGGCGACCATTTTTTTTATCCCGCCACTAAAGCGCTTTGAGGCGGTAGGGGATTGGACTGGGGCGGTTCGCGATTCTTCTTTCCAGGTGAAGAAGCTCCTCGTGTCCCCTCTCCATGTCCTCCCAAGGCAGCATGGCCGACACCGTGCGATGAGTCACGGTGCGTAAAATGGGAGGTGGTGAATCTGTGGTACGTTTGTTTCACGGCACGATGCCCTTGCCATGGCAACTCGAAGTTCTGCCATCTGATTGGATCACAGGAACAGGAGTAAGCCATTCAGCCCCTCGAGCCTGTTCCGCCATTCAGTTAGATCATGGCTGATCTGTAGCTTAACTCCATTTACCTGTCTTGGTTCTGTAACCCTTAATACCCTCACCCAACAAAAATCTATCAATCTCACTTTTGAAATTTTCAATTGACCCCCCAGCCTCAACGGCTTTTTTGGGGGAAGAGAGTTCCCGATTTCCACTACCTTTTGTGTGAAGAATCGCTTCCTGACATCACCCCTGAATGGCCTAGCTCTAATTTTAAGGTTATGCCCCCTTGCTCTGGACCCCAAGAGGAAATAGTTTCTCTCTATCTATCCTATCAACTCCTTCAATCAACGTAAACACGCCAATTAGATCACCCCTTAATCTTCCATACTCCAGGGAATACAAGCCTGGTCTATGCAACCTGGTCCTCATAATTTAACCCTTTAAGTCCCGGTACCATTCGGGTGAACCTGTGCTGCGCCCCCTCCAAGGCCAATATAGCCTTCCTGAGGTGCGGTGCCCAGAATCGAACTCACTGGTCCACCTTTCTCTTCTGGCTCCTACTGCCTCAGTAACGGAGAGATCGAAGGTTAGTCGTTGGGAGGGAAATTTATATCTGGCGTACACTGCAGGGCTTCGAAACGGATCTGTGTGGGAGGGAGGGAGGGAGGGAGGGAGGGAGGGGGGCGGGTATCTGAATTCTGCCCACTGGCATTACCTGGGCAGAGGTTGGATTTGCTGCAGACGATATTTGTGTGTGTTCTCCAAGGTCATTTTTAATCCCTGCTTTTTTTTTTTCCCCCTAACCTTTTCCCCCCCCCCCCCCCCCTTTTTCAGGTCAGCAAGTTTGGTCATACTTTGTGCCTGAGTGGATTCCTGGGCATGGACATCCCTCCCCCCGCTGGACCGCTCTGGATCTTGGGCGACGTCTTTATTGGCCGTTATTACACCGTCTTCGACCGGGCAAACGACCGGGTGGGCTTTGCTGATGCTGTGTAGCGTGTTTTCCAAAAATGGACTCCTTCCCCCGCCAGTCTGATTTCAGTGTCCCTCCCCCCACCCCCCCACCCCCGTTTTTCTTTTAAATTTGCCTGAGTCTGATTTTTAGAAGGCTGTAGAGAAGGGGGGGGGGAAAAAAAGGCAGCTCTGTTCCTACTGACACCTACCCTTGCTGACTAAACGTGACCTTCGCACTGTTCCATAACCCTTGCCCTGCTGAATTAACAGGACTGTGTGGTATGCTGAGATGGTGTATCAGTCGTTACCCCTCTTGAGTAAAACAGGAATCTAACCCTGGATATTAGGGGGGGGACAATGCTAAAGTCCTGAGCATTTCAAGCAGTAACTCTTGGTTTTTGTGCTGTGTGCTGAATTTGGATAAATTTGCAGCTCGCCCGTTCTACGGCTGCTCGAGGGCTTTTTAAAAAAAAAAAACCCCCCCCCCCCCCTCTCTCCCGGTCTGATTCTGATCCTGTGTATTACGGAGGTGCAAACTACTCCATGAACTGTAGGTGTTTTTAGGGACCCGATGAGCTACAAAGTGTATCGGACCCCCACCCCGGTCCATTGATGAATAAACCTGCCGTCGTTTATTTTTGCACCGTTAGTATGTTCTAACATTTTGTTTGTTGCACTTCAGGGTGGCCGTTCCCCAATGAAGCCTGTGTTCTCACACTTGGTCATTTCCCATCTTTTCCCCGGTTTGTTTTAAGCGGCGTGTTCACCGCCGACACTCATGGAAAGGCCACGTCGTCGCAAACACTTTGCTCTAGGCATGCTCGCCCCCCCCTGCCCTGCTCCATGCCACGATACCCCGGCGATGGTGCATAGCAGGGGGTGATCATTTTGTTCGTGCCCTTGTCTGTTCCCGTTGTCTTGGGGCCAGACCTGAGGCACAAGACTAGGCCCTGTAGTATTAAAGAGACACTATGTAGATCAGGTGTCTTTCAGAGTTTGAAAAAGGAAAGGGATACTGTCTGTTTAATTCTGGAGCTATCAAGAACACTAAGTAAATTGCTTAATTAAATGGGCAATAGTTTAGACTTGTAGTTCATTAATTTCCCCCACCAGCCACTGCAGTGTACACCGCTCCGATATACCATGATGGACCTTCTTGTGATCTGCTCAATCTTGTAGCTTCCACAGCATAGTGACTCGGGTAAATGACTAAATGATTGCTTCCCTGCTCTCGCTCGTCCCTCTCCCTCCCTTGTTAGCCAGACGGTCAGAAGTTCTAATCATAGGACCACCTTCTCTCTCTCTCGCAAAAGTCGCTGGCCTGGTGGAACTCATTAGCTGGCCGCGTTTCCTTAGCTCCCCACCACAGGCGACGAAGGATGAGTAGACACATGCGATAGTCAAATAGGCCTCCTCACCCATGGTGGGGGGGGCAACCAAGTATTGACCTGTGAATTGTGCCTGGCAGAATGGTGGTCACTGGGGACGACTGCGCAACCCAGTTACCCCAACCTCAACTAGGTGCACCCCCGGGGTCTAAATGCTTTGCCCCAATCCCCCTCCCCATCCCTCTGCTCCACCAGTGGGCAACTGGTTAAGGATGGAAGTGGGATCAATTCTATCTTAATTGAATTATTTAAAAATCCAGAGCGTAGAACTTTGCTGCACTGCATTTCCCTTCACGGAGCATTTAGGGCACATCCCCATCCTAGCCAGTGGCTGATTTATGTTGGTTTCTCTCTGGTTGCTGGCTCTTTTTCTCGAGCAAATTGAACCAAATTGAGAGAGAGAGAGAGAGAGAGAGAGAGAGTCGGCGGTTTATAACAGAACTGCCTCTGAATTACGACTTAACGAAGTGTCTTGTGGTCGGAAGCCCAAGGGAAAAAAAATAGCAGAATTAAGTCTGTTGGACGTGTGGAGCAAACTGGAATGTAGCACTATTCCATTAATGCCACTAGAGGTCAGTTTAAAAAGTAACGTCATAGACCAGTTTTGAGAAACTTGCTGCATAGAATTTACAGCACAGAAACAGGCCATTCGGCCCAACAGGTCTATACCGGCATTTATGCTCCACACGAGCCTCCTCCTACCCCTCTTCATTTAACCCCATCAACATATCCTTCTATTTGTTTCTTCCTCATGCTTATCTAACTTCCCCTTAAATGCAACTACGCCATTGACCTCAACTACTCCTTGTGGTAACGAGTTCCATATTCTCACCACTCTCTGGGTAAAACAGTTTCTCCTGAATTCTCTATTGGATTTATTGGTGACTATTTTATATTTATGGCTCCTAGTCTCCCCCACAAATGGGAACATCTTCTCTAACTATATCCTATCAAACGCCTCCATAATCTTAAAGACCTCTATTAGGTACACGAGTGGTGAACACCCACAGACAAGGAAGTCTCTTTAGCACAGGGGTTCTGAATTAATCCAAATAGTTTCTGTTGTTGGCCTGTATTTAAAAACAAATAAAATGAAGTTGGTCCTTGGACTCTGAACCTCTGGAATGCTGAACGCTTGGAGATTTATTTCTGTACTCGGCACGTGTTGTAGATGTGAATTAGCCAGTAGGTCGAAGTTGTGAAAGGACAGGTGGTTTAGGCCAGTGTTCTTTTCCCAGTGAGCCTCTGGAATGCATTGCCGCTTGGTGTGGTGAGTGCTGACTCTCTCTGTATTACCTTCACGAGGGAGCTGGACCCGGTTCCTGACTGGGGTAGAGATCGCATCATATAGAAGGCAAGAGGCTTTATAAATAACACTTGGTCCATGCGATCTCCTGGGCTGGTTCCGTTTGCCTGAGGGGGTCGGCGAGGAATTTTCCAGGGTATTTATTCCCTTATTTGTCCTACGTTTTTTAACCTCACCCAGGAGTTTACATGGTTGAGGTGGGGTTTACGGGTGGGGTGCGTGGGTGGTCGGGGGAAGTGTCTAGACTTGATGCTCCAACCACCATGCGTGTGGGACAGGCTTGATGGACCAGCTGGTCTTTTGCTGCTTGTCATTTTTGTATGTTCGCATTAACGTTTTGTCAAGAGCAACAATTCTAACCAATGTCTTGCCCGAGGGCCACTCCCGGGAACGCTGTGACACACACAGGACTCGGGGCCTACACTTTTAATTCTTCGCACGGGGCTCCCGATTTTGGGGCATTGGGCCTTTTCTCACTAGAAAGGAGAAGGTCGAGAGGTGATGTGATTGCTGTTTTTAGGATTCTAAAGGGACTGGATAATATTGACCTGATCAGCTGTTTCACCTTGTCCGAAACAGTAGATCCCGAGGATACGGCCTGCGCTTGAAGGGGGTAAATTCAAAACTAATCTGTGGAAACAATCTCTCAGTGAGTGAGTGGTTAATCTATGGACCGGGCTCCCTGGGGAGACGGTGGAAGGAGTTAGTAGTGATTTATTCAAATGCAAATTAGATAGATTTCTTTCAGAAAATAACAACATTTTGGGATTCAGTAGATGAGTAACTTGAGACCTGACCTGTGGTGAGTGTAACAATGCTCGGGAGGAACAGGTGACTTTGGACCTATGGTTCCTAAAGTTCTCCACCACTGGGGGGTTTTCCTCGCCTCATGTCTGGGTCTGTTGTAGACTCATTGATGCCTGTGATTAGTCAACAACCCCATTATCATGCGGATGGTAGAAGGCGAACTAGATGGACCTTGGCCGTTTTACCCACTTAATAATTCATGTGGGGGAGGGGTAGGTCCAGTCACGATGCTCCGACCATCATGGTGTGGGGCAAGCTTGATGGACCAGCTAGTCTTTTCCTGCCTGTCAATTTCATTGGTTCAATTCTGCAACTATGGGCAGTTCCCAAGTGGAAACTACAAAGTGGGGTGGAGGGGGGGCTTGAAGAGAAGGAAATAACAATTGGACCAATAGTTTTGTTAAATAGTCCTATTTTAATATGGGTCGCAGAATGGGAGCTGGGCCGGCCCTTATGTTCTGTTGGAGATCAAGGAGAAGGAACAGCGTTGATTCTCGGTGTGGACAATATCCCATAGCCGTTCTGGCCTTGAGTGATGCAGCGTGTGGGTGGAAAGGAGATGGGCTGTAAATAGGCCCTAGGTTGTATTGAATATGGGGTATGGTGGTGATGTGGCTTTGTTACTGTACTGATAACCCAGAGAACATACTTTCAAATCCCACCATGGCAACTTGAGAATTTGAGTTCAGTTTGGTATCAGTAAAAGTGACCATGAAGCTGTCTGATTGTTGTAAAAACCCAATTGGTTCACTAATGTCCTTTTTTAAGGAAGGAAACCTGCCGTCCTTACCCGGTCGGGGCCTATATGTGACTCCAGCCCCACTCCAATGTGTGGTTGACTCTTAATTGCCCCTCTGACGTGGCCTAGCAAGTCACTCAGTTACCGCCACCTTCTCAGGGCAACTAGGAATGGGCAATAAATGCTGGCCTTGCCAGCAAAGTCCAAATCCCAAGAGTGATATTAAAAAAAAAAAATGCCAAACCTCTCTGAGCCTACCTGGTCAAGGTGGGCTAGATTAGTTCAGTCTGTGAGACCCAAGCAAGGTTCGAATCTAGGCCAGGGAAAGAGGTTAAAGATCTCACGTCCCTGGAAGGTCACTAATCTGGTGAACCTCTTGTGATGAGTTGAGAATGTGGCACCATTTCAAATCTCCAAAGTTACAAATAATGGTCAATAGATTCTCCCAATCTTTGGGGGGGGGGGTTTCTTTTCCCCCTTAACGTTCTCCCCTCCCCTCGTGAAGGTGGTATATCATGAAGAGGGTAACATCCATGAGTGCTGCCCAACCTTTCCAAGTGGCCATTCTTGGGTGTTAGCGGGCTAGTTGACTGTGTGAGTCATCACATTCAAGCCAGATCCTGTTTGCTACCCAGTGACTCCTACTGCCTGTGATTGTGACTGTCCTTGAGGTTTGACACCTCCGATTGAAATTCCGTTCTATATTGACCTTTTTCGTGCGTTGGAGAACTGATGGCAGATGTTAGAGCCGATACATTACTGAGTGTGCTGGCGAGATACTGGTTCAGTTGCTGAGGCGTGACAGTCACCTGATTTTTGATCAATCAAAAATGACATCGCTTCCTGCCAGCCACGTGGGTAAGGTGACACCAGGTGGAGCACTAAAACCACATGGGTCAGAAGGCCCTAGGTTCAACTCTGGCTTGTGCTGATCTCAGCTGGGACACTGATTGGGGTCCGACCGTTGACCTCAGCACCCCTGTGCTTTGAAGACCCCGGCTTCTGATCACCATCCAGTCACTCTTGCCCGAAAGTGCATGTCGGTGGATCGTGGGTAAGAACAAGATCGGCCTGGGCTGCGATGCCTTATTAAAGCGTAAAGAATGGGCACTAGGGTGAGGTACTGAAGATTGGCTCGTATTCTGGCACCATATCGCAGCAAGAGTTGGCACCTTACGGCAACGCATCGACTTTAAAATTCTCATCCTTGTTTTCAAATCCCTCCATGGCCCTCGCCCCTCCCTATCTCTGTGACCTCCTCCAGCCCTACAACCCTCCGAGATCTCAGTGTTCCTTCAATTCTGGCCTCTTGCGCATTCCCCGTTTTCTTCGCCCCGTCATTGGCGGCCGTGCCTTCGGCTGCCTAGACCCTAACCTCTGGAATTTCTTCCCTAAACCTCTCCTCCTTTTACATCGCTCCTTAAAACCTACCTCTTTGACCAAGCTTTTGGTCACTTGTCCTAATATCTCCTTGTGTGGCACGGTGACAAATTTTGGTTGATTACGCTCCTGTGAAGCGCCTTGGGACGTTTTGCTACATTAAAGGCGCTATATAAATGCAACTTGCTGTTGCAAGTGAAGTAGCCGCACTACAGAACGATTCAATGGCAGAGCGACTGTGGACAGTCCGAAACCCAATGGGTGGAAGATAGTCGCAGGGACTTCTGACGACAGTCGACCAAGAACGATGATGATATTAGAGGGGAGGGTAGAAAATAGAGTTGTATCTCCCGGTGCAATAATACTGCATTAATTCAGGGAGTTTTAATTTTTTAAAAAAAAATCAAAACTGTGAAACTCGACGAAATATTTTAGCAAAACACACAGCTCACTCAGAAATGTCTGTTAAATATAACCTGCTATGTGCTGCTTCATTCATAATCGCAGGTATTTAGTGAGGGATATCCCACGTCAGATGGGACTTCCATTCGCAATACTGGCACGGTTTCTGGTGGGAGTGGGGTGGAATTCTCCCAGTCCAAAACTGGGTGGCGGGGTCTGGGAGGGAGCTCGTGGTATTTTTTTTTAATTGAACACTCAGTAATCACGGAATGGGTCCACTCGAAAGAGATACAGCGCCTTACATGACCTCTGGACGTCCCAAAGCGCTTTACGGCCAATTAAGTACTTTTGAAGTGTAGTCACTGTTGTAATGTAGGAAACCTGGTAGCCAATTTGCGCACAGCAAGATCCCACAAATGAAAGTGACCATATCATTTGTTTTTAGTGATTTTTTTTGAGGGATACATACTGGTTTTAAGATAATTGGCAAAAGAACCAGAGGGAGACAAGGAGAATTTTTTTTTAACGCAGCGAGTTGTGATGATCTGGAATGCGCTGCCTGAAAGGGCGGTGGAAGCAGATTCAATTGTGGCTTTCAGAAGGGAATTGGATAAATACTTGGAAAGGAAAAATATCCCAATCACTTTCGTTCAGAGGGGAATTCTGTTAAAGGAGACCAGTGACCTAGAAATGACAACAGTGCCGGATTAACTTAACACGTCTGATTTAAGGATCCAACTAACCTGTTTACTTTAACAGGTTAATGTCTCCGTTATGATTGTGGAGAAAGGAATTTCATACGAATCCTTCACGTGTTGGTGCCCTGCCATCGCAAAGCGTAATTTCAAGACAAATGATTTCAAAAATGAGCAGAGTCCCCTTGACGAGATTTGGCTCCCGCCCTCTTGAGTCCCGATAGTTCTCGAGGTCTGTGGTGCTGGTGGTGGTTTAGCTGAGGGAATTCACCTGGTGACTTGCTTCCAGGCTTCAGTCAATGTTGCTCTGAAGCTGGATGCAAGGTGATGATGCCTTTCCTCCTCTAGGCACCTAGTTCCGGTTGAGAGTTGGAGAATTACAGAGACAAAATATGGATTTGGACATTGGCTCCTTGTCACCGAAAAGTTTGAACTTGCATTTCTATCGCGCCTTTCATGACTTCAGGACGTCCCAAAGCGCTTTACGGCCAATGAAGTACTTTTGAAGTATAGTCACTCTTGTAATGTAGGAAACGTGGCAGCCAATTTGCGCACAGCAAGATCCCACAAACAGCAATGTGATAATGACCAGCTAATCTGTTTTAATGATGTTGGTTGAGAGATAAATATTAGCCAGGACACCGGGGAGAACTCCCCCGCTCTTCAACAACAACTTGCATTTATATAGCCCCTTTAACGTAGTAAAATGTCACAAGGTGCTTCATAGGAGCGTTATCAAACAAAATTTGTCACCGAGCCATGTAAGGAGGTATTAGGACAGGTGACCAAAACTTAGTCAAAGAGAGAGATTTTAAGGAGCATCTTAAAGGAGGAGAGAGGCGGAGAGGTTTAGAGAGGGAATTTCAGAGCTTCGGGCATCGGCAGCTGAAGGTACTTCTTGAAAATAGTGGCCATGGGATCTTTTACATCCACCTGAGAGGGCAGATGGGGCCTTGGTTTAATGTCTCATCTGAAAAACGGCACCTCCGACAGTGCTGCACTCCCTCAGTACTGCACTGGGAGCGTCAGCTTGGATTTCATGCTCAAGTGTCCGGAGTGGGACTCGAACCCACGACCTTCTGACTGAGCCGAGAGGGCGACCCACTGAGCCACGGCCAGACACGTTACTGAAACCCTCGTCGCTGATTCCCCAGCTAGAGGAAATAATCCCTGACGAGCTACCGGAGAGAAGCTTTCGTCATTTCACCACCCGAGGAGCTGCCATTGCCGATAAAATGAGAGATGCAGCAAATGACAAGAGACTGGGCTGGAAAAGGCTAACTGGGCCTAACCAGTGATACAGCCCTGAGCAGGAGCTGAAAGAAAGGCAGGAGCAGTAAACAGTGCTGGCATGACCACATTTATTAAATAAAGGACTTGCATTTCCCCAGCACCTTTCACGACTCCAGGATGTCCCAAAGTGCTTCACAGCCAATGAAATACTTTTTTGAAGTTTAGTCACTGTTGTGATGTAGGAAACGCGGCAGCCAATTTGCGCACAGCAAGATCCCACAAACAGTGATGCGATAAATCACCAGATAATCTGTTCTTAAAGATGTTGGTTGAGGGATAAATATTGGCCAGGACACCTGGGAGAACTCCCCTGCTCTTCTTAGAAAATAGTGGCCCTGGGATCTTTTACGTCCACCTGAGATGGCAGACGTCTCATCTAAAAAAAAACAGCACCTCTGACAGTGCAGCACTCCCTCAGTACTGGCACTGGGAGTGTCAGCCTAGGTTGTGTGCTCATGTCTCTGAAGTGGGACTTGAACCCACGACTGTCTGACGCAGAGGTGAGAGTGCTGCCCACTGAGCCACAGCTGACGTGCGAGTTTGCTGCTCAAAGCTGGTGCCATTTCGATGGCTTAAATGAGGATGCGGAGTTTTGCCATCCTGCAAAAGGGGGAAGCAAAGTCAATAGCTGACAAGTTCACCGCAAGATTTGACAATGTCGGAATGCAGGTTTTCCATCTCGTCCCGTTCCCTACACCTCTTGACAGCTGATCCTGACAGGTTCAACGCTGCCTTGTCACCAGCACTGTTTGCACTTCAGAACCACTCCATTCTCGAGATCACGTGCATCGTCGGCCAGACTGCAACAAATCCCCATTATTCTGGAGGCCAGAAATTTGATGCTCACCAATTGACGCTCGTTACTTTGGGTGCGCACGCACATGTGAACAGGCATTTCTCACCGATATAAGGGGTAAATCGAAGTACCACGAACTACAGCTGAGAACGAAACTCAGCGCTTCCTTAAGAGCTGCCATTTCCAACATGGCAGCCAATGTAGACACGTTGGTGGGAGATTGCGTGTTGCTCATCACCGTGATGGTGGTGCAGCTCAACGTGTTGACAGACAGGACAGGAAAAAGAACAGACTATAATTTTACTTTAATGGTACATCTTTAAGTTGAGGACAAGCATAGCATTGCTTTCAATTACACATCCCTTCAGTTTGGTGTTTTGCTCTGCAGTTGTTTCTTTCTAGTCAATGGGGTTCCATCATATTCAAAGAAGCTGCCCACAAAAAGAGGTTGGGACATCCAGATATTGTTCTATATATAAACCACCCGATCTCCTCGATTAGATTCCAGACTGTAATTCACTCCCGGGTATCTGTTATCCTACATATAAACCCCTCAATTAGATTCCAGACTGTAATTCACTCCCGGGTATCCATTATTCTATATATAAACCCCCTGAACCCCTCAATTAGATTCCAGACTGTAACTCACGCCCCAGTATCTGTATTTCTATATATAAACCACCCGAACCCCTCAATTAGATTCCAGCCTGTAACTCACTCCCGGGTATCTGTATTTCTATATATAAACCACCCGAACCCCTCAATTAGATTCCAGCCTGTAACTCACTCCCGGGTATCCGTTATTCTATATACAAACCACCCGAATCCCTGATTAGACTCCAGCCTCCAACTCACTCCCAGGAATCTATTATTCTATAGATAAACCACCTGTACCCCTCAATTAGACTCCGGCCTGTAACTCACTCCCGGGTATCCATTATTCTATATATAAACCCCCCGAACCCCTCGATTGGATTCCAGCCTGTAACTCACTCCCGGGCATCCGTTATTCTATAAGGCTGGTTCAATGGTTATGTTTTGTTTTGTAAGTGCTCATCCATGCATTCTCTGTACAACTTTACTCGATCAAGTGAACAGGCTGCATTGCCTGATTTGCGAGGGTGGTGAATTCAGCTGTTTAAATATTTCCTACGTTTTTTTTGAGGCCTCTGTATCAGTGTCCAATAACCTCATTCCAGCCTGTAACTAATTGAAGTCAGTCTCATGCAAATTGGTCCCATGATGAAGTCAGCCTTGTTTTTCAGTTGTTCAGATGTTTGCCATTAGCATTGCTCATGTATATAAAGCAGGCACTTGAGGCATTTGGTGCTCTGGCCTTTGGGAATTGAATTGCATAAAGATGGAAAGAGGAGTGGAAATCTGGAACTCTTCCCCCAAAAGACTGGGGGTCGACTGAAATTTTCAAGCGAGGGTATTGAGGGATATGGCGGGTAAATGGAGTTGAGGTACAGATCAGCCATGATCTAATTGAATGATGGAACAGGCTCGAGGGGCTGAATGGCCTACTCCCATTCCTATGTTCCTTCGTAGGATTGACAGCACAGAGAAAGGCCGTTCGGTCCAACTGGTCTATGTCGGTGTTTATGCTCCACACGAGCCTCCTCCCATTCTGATTACCTCGTCCCATACCGCTAGCATATCCCTCTATTCCCTTTCTCCCTCATGTATGCATCAAGCCTCCCCTGAAATGCGTCAATGCTCTCTGCTTCAACCATTCCACGTGAGTTTATCTAAGGTGTGCGTGACTGCTTACTGTTGGAGGTGCAGTTTGTTTTTTCTTCGATGTCTTTATCTGCATTGTCGTTGCTGCAGATGTTCGACTTTTTTTGTTTGGATTGCAAGATTGTTTTTCCCCAGTCCTTTTCCCACAACAGTCTCGCTGACAGCTGCTATTTCACTTGCACCAAGCGAATTCCTCGGGATGGGAATTTAGGAATTCCAAACACTTTTTAACGACCTCAGGATGTCCCAAAGTGCTTTACAGCCAATGAAGTACTTTTTTTTTTGACGTGCAGTCACTGCTGTGATGTAGGAAACACAGTAGCCAATTTGCACACAGCAAGCTCCCACAAACAGCAACGTAACAATGAACGAATCATCTGTTTTTTTAGTGATGTTGGTTGAGGGAGGAATATTGGCAAGAACGGCGAGAACTCCCTTGCTTCTCTTTGAAATGGTGCTGAGGGATCTTTTACATCCACCTGAGAGATTCCTCTGAAGATAAGACAGGCACCCAAGGCATTTGGCACCCACTTGCCCTCATCCCAAGTTCCGACCTAGCTAGGCACACCTACACAGGTAGATCAGAAGAGACCTGTCTTCATTGTCCACACGTCATCAGCAAGTTCTGCACTGTCCTCGGGAATGACAACTCCCACCACAGCCATGTGGCGGTGAAAGTGATCACAGCATTAAATTTCTATGCTACCAGATCCTTCCAAGCAACCTCAGTTGATGTTTGCTGAATCGGTCAGCATTTGTCAGCACTGTTTCAGTCAAATCAAGTGATCGGGGCCTTGTTTGCAGAGGGAAGCATGTTTACTGGTATCCCTGTGGAACGGAGACATCCAAACTGGGTGGAGTGTCAAACTGGGTAGTGCTCCGCTCATCTGATTCAGCCCAGAGTAATCCAATTCACCAGCCATTAAACCGGAGTTAGGGGCAGAAGTGATTTGCCAGTCGCCCACGCCTGGTTTCCCTTCCTTGGTTTTTTGCCCCTTGGTTATTCTCTCTCTCTCCCCCCCACCCATACAGCCTTTGAAAAAGCTGGTAAATAATTATAATCAATTATATATTATAAAGCCTCAGACCATATTTGCCCCCAGATGCTGCTATTTACCTTTTAAGTTGCTGCATCCCTTTAAATGTGAACTGCAACCATTTAAAGGGATGCAGCAACTTAAAAGGTAAATAGTAGTACTAATCTGATGCAGCAGCCTTTCCCTAAACCTCTCCGCCTCTCTCTCCTCCTTAAAACCTACCTCTTTGACCAAGCTTTTGGTCACCTGTCCTAATATCTCCTTATGTGACTCGGTGTCAAATTTTGTTTGATAATCGCTCCTGTGAAGCGCCTTGGGGCGTTTTACGACGTTAAAGGCGCTATATAAATGCAAGTTATTATTGAAGAGCAGGGGAGTTCTCCCCGGGGTCCTAGCCAATAGTTATCCCTCAACCAACATCACTAAAGCAGATCTGGTCATTATCTCATTGCTGTGTGCAAATTGGCCACCTACATTAGTAATGGTGCTTCCTGTACAAGTCCTAATTGGTGCAGGGAGCCTGCTCAAAATCTATTAATCAGGTCACCTTGCCCAATCAGGAAACTTGAACTGCCCTCTCCGTGGGCTTCCAGTGATCCCAGTGGCAATTTGGCCGGGATTGGCTGAATCGGCCCATATATATATATATGAACTCCTTGATTTGATTCCCCACTGTAACTCTTTTGCAGATATCCATCATTCTATATATAAACCACCCAAGCCCCTAATTAGATTCTAGTCTGTAACTCGCTCCCAGATATCCATTATATTCTATATATAAACGTCCCATCTGGATTAGATTCCAGGCTGTAACTGAGTCCAGGTATCCGTTATTCTATCTGTAAAGCGGCACAATGGGTCGCACTCTCTTGACTCAGAGTCAGAAGGTCGTGGGCTCAAGACCCACTCCAGAGACTTGAGCAAAAAAAAATCCAGGCCGACACTCCCATTGCCAGTACTGAGGGAGTGCTGCACTGTCGGAGGTGCCGTCTTTCCGATGAGTCGTGAATCCGAGGCCCAGTCTGCTCTCAAAGGCGGATGTAAAATATCCCAGGGCACTACGTGGAAGAAGAGCAGGGGAGTTCTCCCCATTGGTCCTGGGCCAATATTCATCCCTCAACCGACAGATTATCTGGTCATTAACATGTTGCTGTTTGTGGGATCTTGCTGTGCGCACATTGGCTGCTGCGTTTCCTACATTACAACAGTGACTGCACTTCAAAAGTACTTCATTGGCTGTCAAGCATTTTGGGACGTCCTGAGGTCATGAAAGGCACGATATAAATGCAAGTTCTTTTTTCTTTCTAAATGATCCAAACCCTCTCGATTAGATTCTAATCTCTAACACACTCCCTGATTGCAGAGCAAAGGGACTGTGATTTATGGAAGTAAATCCTGTTTATCAGATGCACGTGCCGTCCTTGTACTGCAGGGTTTGTGCTGATGATGAATGGGGGGTGGGGGGGTACGTTTGCCCTGAGCCCCCTGTGATTGAAGCCGTGGACTCGGTATCTTCTCCAGGCTTAATTCGGTTCTCAGGCTTGCTTCCCCTCCAGACCTCTGGACCCATGCTTGCTCTGCAGAAGGAAACAACTGTACGTTTACACTTCAAACCCATACTGGTCAACATACCATGCCCCGAGCATACCTTGCTTCAAAACCACTTCAAATAGCTCAGCTGGCAAATGCACTGTGTGTGGAACTGAGCCATGCCGACCAGGAGGGCCCACAGTTTGTACTAGTCACTGGTCGGGGATTACAATTAACCCTCAGTTCCCTTGGGTAGAGAAGGGGAAAAATCAGCCAGGGCTCCCGCTCCTGCTAGTTAGGAGGACCCTTGGAAAATCAGCCAAGGCTCCCACTGCCAATCACGACCCCTGCTAGAAAATGTGCATGTGCAGAGGTCGGGTGAGGATAAGTGGGGTTGGGCTGTGATGCCCCCCACATCAGAATAGCCTGCTGCCATTGACTGACAGCAGACTTACACACGGGCAAGGGGCCGGACCCCCTAGAACTATCTCTCAGCATATTGGTGCCCTCAAAAAGAGGGGCAGCACTCCCCCCCCCACCCCCCCCAACCCATTCAAGTTCTCCTTGAACCACTGCCCAATTGGAGTGACAGGCAATCTCTCCTAGGCAATGGACACAGAGCCTGGAGACTGAAGCCTCGGGGGAATGGAGTTGAGATAGACAGCAACCATAATCTGATTGAACAGGCTCAAGGGGATTGAGTAGAATGGGCCTATATTCTCTGGAGTCTAGAAGAATGAGAGATGATCTCATTGAGAAGTATAAAATTCTCTGGGGGCTTGACAGGATAGATGCAGAGAGGATGTTTCCTCTGGCTGGAGAATCTAGAACTGGGGGGCATAGTCTCAAGATAAGGGGTCGGCCATTTAAGACTGAGATGAGGAGGAATTTCTTCACTCAGAGGGCTGTGAATCTTTGGAATTCTCTACCCCAGAGGGCTGTGGATGCTCAGTCGTTGAGTATATTCAAGACTGAGATCAATAGATTTTTGGACTCTAGGGCAATCAAGGGATCGGGCGGGAAAGTGGAGTTGAGATCGAAGATCAGTCATGATCTGATTGAATGGCGGAGCAGGCTCGAGGGGCCGAATGGCCTACTCCTGCTCCTATTTCTTATGTTCCTATTGCTATGTTTGCAATCCATCCTTTGATTCCCCCACCAACTTTGAGTGGCCTTCTCGCCTTTCCTGCACCACTCTTTCCTACCCCACCCCCCACTGGTTTGACCAAGAACTCGGCAGGTGGGGTTTGGAAGTGAATTGGTATCACAAATCCCTGCCCTACACAATGCCCTTGGGAGTTGGACCTGCTCCAGCTGCCATGGTTATTGCTGCGTAGGGACAGCATCTCAGGGCAGGAATTTGAGACAGGAGACTTGTTGCTGCCTCCCTCCTTGTGACTTATAAATCTTGAAATATTAAAAAAAGACTATACTCCTAGTCATTTAAAAAAATATTTTTCCTTAATTTTTTCTTCTTCCTCCTCCGTTCCTGAAGGCTTGAAATCGCATTGGTATCCTCTCCCATAGACTTCATACCTCCCTTCTAGCATTCACCCCAAGGGGCCATTCTCCATGTGTGAGTGCCAGCAGGCAATTCGACTAGGGAGGGCATCGCAGCCTGGTCTCACCCTGGATGCACAAGTGCGCCTTTACAACGGGGGAGGGGGTGGGTTACGGATTGGCTTCAGGAGAGGCTACACCACCCCCCACCCACCCACCCACCCACCCCCCAGTCTGAGAATTCCCGTCTCCAGATGGGATTAGCGTAGGCCAGTCATAGGGCAGCGATCATCCAGCGCAGAGCATGGGAACAGAACCTGTAAAAGAAACTGAGTGATTGTGACAGTCAGTGTAAGTACATATATCCATCATTTCATTTTAATTATTGATTTTTATTGTATTAATTTTAATATATAAATGTTTGAAACCAAACCCATTTAAATCCTTCCCCCTCTCACTCTCTCCACACACCACCATGACACAACGGTCAGACCCCCTTAAAGCACGAGGGGGCCCTAATTGAAGCCCCACATCTTATCAGGACCCCCACCCAACGACCCCCCTACCCTCCCTCCAACACAACCCCTCAAATCCCTCCCTGCATGACAGGTGCAAATGATTAAATCCCTGTGAATAACCTTGCACCTTACATTGCTTTTTTTGTTAGGCTTAAAAAATAAACAAGAGAGAGAGAGGGACCGGGACTGCTGTTGTATTTTCACCATTAATAAAAGAAGGTGACTTCTTTCAGAAGCCGAAATCCATCCACAAATTGTTAACGGTGCCGAGTTACGTCATGGACATTGCTCTGCCGCAGAATTAGCAGAACTAACAACCCAAAGCTCTCTCTTCCCAGCTACAGACAGCAGCAGTTCATCATACTATCTTTGAATTGCCAGCATCCTTCTTTACTCTTTTATTGTGTAGCCAGAGGAGAAGAAAAGCATATTTGCTTGTGTGTGTATGTGTGTGTGTGTTCATATATATATATATATATATAAACACGCGACAGAGTTCAAGGACAAATGTCTGCTGCCAGCTAAAAAAAAAATTGCAATTATTTCTTGGTTTTTTTTTCTTGTGTGTGAATGTGTGTGTGAGTGCGTGTCAGTGAGAGTGTGTGTGTGTGTGTGTGAGAGAGTGCATGAGAGAGAGAGAGAGAGAGAGACCAACCAAATAGCAGGGAGATTCCTTCCTGTCACTTTCCAGTGAAACTGACGATTGCAACAGACCAGGAGCAACATTTTGACTGAAATCTTGCAGCTAAGTGAGTACCAATCCTTCTGTGCCTGATATATATTACAAGATCAGTTGCTTGCTCTTTATTTTTCTAATGAGCTATTTTTGTAATTAGACACAACACCCCCCCTCCCGCTGCGGCTAAGGAAACAAATGCAAAAAAAAATTAATTATCTTGGAATAAAATATTATATAACTCGGATCAAGCAGGAAATAGCTTGCAAGTCTTTTTTTTTTGCCTGTGCAAGTGCGAATCTTTCCCTTCAGGACGGCTGTGCGTCTGAACGCTGTCTTGATGCTGCGTTCTTTAGCAATGCACATCGACCGTGCCATCTGTATCGCCGGTGACAATTCCCTTTTCACAAAATTATAAACAGGATATTTTCCCCCTGCGACTGTTCGATGCTCTAATAATGTGACGGGTTCTGCCAACATAGGTACAGTGCAGCAGGACAGACTTATCATCGTGTTATTCTGACTGTACTGGGTGTCCAAATAGCTGCCACAGGGGCTTTTCAAAAAAAAAATTAAATTGTATTTGCAGACTAATTGGGTAATTCAGTGTTTGCAAGGCACCCGGGTCTACCGAGACCCCGCTCTGTTTTCCCGTGTGTTAACGTGACCATCTGTAGCATTCATTGCAAAAGGGCAGAACGCTGGGGTCTCTCCTCGGATTGCAGTGTGCGACCTGCATGGCCATTGATTGCCAGCATTTTGCAAAATCCAAAGGCGCTGTATTTAAAACCACAGCAATCATATAGCGGCAGAGACTGAGCACCATAGCAATCGCATCGAGAAACAGGTCTGTCTGTCTGTCTCTGACTATATCTATTTTCTTTTCTCTATCCAGTTGTCTATCTATAATCTATCTACCTACCCTGTCTGTCGAATTACCTTTCTATTTGTCTATCTACCTTTACTTCTGTTTGTTACTCTACCTTTCTCTCTATCTGTTTATCTACCTTTCTCTCTGTCTATTTGTTTATTTACCTTTTTCTCTATCCGTTTGTCTATCCTTTCTTTCCTTCTATCTCTCTGTCTATCTGTCTGCCTATTTATCTATCTATTTTATCTATTCATTTCTCTCTGGCTTTATCTGTCTACACACCTTTCAGTGGGAACACTGCAACACCACCACTGGTGGGATGGTGTAACTACAGCTGGACAAGTTTACATAGGCAATTCCCATTATAAATGTGGACATGAGAATTTGTATCCCACTGTCTCTGTCTGCCCATCTGTCTATCTTTCTTTTGCTCTGATATCTGTCTCTATCTTTGTCCATTTGTATCTATCTGCCTCTGTCTATCTCTTTCTCTATCTATGTGTATATCTATTTCTCTTTCTATCTGTCTATCTGTTTGTAGGCGTGCATGCTTTATATATGGAATAGTGTCTGTCTGGCTGTCTATCTCTGCATAGACATGCAGACATTAGATATAGTGTAATAGCATGATGGGAATGAATATAAGGAATTTATAAGGGTTTGGATTATATCATAAACTATGAGAGCAAAACCATGCAGGTTTGGGGCAATAAATGCCCAGATGAGACCCATTATATTCTTAGTCCCACTTACCCACTTTTTAGAATATATAACAGTGTGATTATCAATAAGCTGCTTATGAAGAGTTAAATTATGATGGAGTAACTGCAAGATTACTGAGAAACAGCATTCTGTCTAGTTATTATGTCTGCATATATCTATACCTGTATCATATTAAAAAATCTTGTGTCTACATGCACTTCCTGTCAGCTGTTCCATTATAAATTCCAGTGTCCTGTTTACAATGGGAACTGCCTATGTAAACTTGTCACACTGTAATTACGCCCCCTCCAGTGGAGGCGCTGCAATGCCACCACTGGCGGGAGAGTGTAATTACAGCATATACAAGTTTACATAGGCAATTCCCATTATAAATGTGGGTATAGGAATTTGTAATAGAAATATAGAAAAACAAGGGCAGAATGTATGAATTTAAAATAGGGATTCGATTGCATCTCTGGTCCAAATATTCCTCAACCTGTAACTCCGCTTGACCTGAAGGCCACATTTGATCATCACTCCCTGTGTGCTGCACCACAGCCGATTGACTAGAAATTGTATGTCTGCATAGACTTCCTGTTGACTTTTCTTATAAATGTGGACATGAGAATTTATAATAATGGAAACTGCCTATGTAAACTTGTCACACAGTAGTTACACCCTCCCACCACTGGAGGTGCCATTTCTATTATAAATGTAGACATGAGAATTTATAATAGAAATACAAAAATAGGGACAGAATGTATGTCTTTAAAATAGAGAATGAATTATGTCCGTACATCCTGGTCCAATTATTCTCAACCTTTGACCCCCCCCCCCTTCACCAGATTTGGTCTTAACGTCTGTGCAAATGCCATGGGAGATCGACTGATATATACATAATATGTTAACCATGCAGTGAAATGGATGTTCTCATTTCCCAATTACCTTGTTCTTTATTTGCCTGGTACACTTTCCAGGACCAATGAGTTATTGAGAATCGACCAGACACGACTGTCACTGTTATCGATGGTGTTCCCAATCAGCTGCTCTTCCTCACCAAAGATTAAACCTGAAAAGTACAGGAGGTTAAACCTGATCAGATGATACCAGACATGCACCAATCTCTTTGCCATTCTCATTGGGTTGCTTTGTGTTTAATGTCTGTCTCCATATGGAGAGCTGGCTCATTCACACTCTAACCAGGAAGAATGTATACACAAACATATGCTGAGATATATACACACACACATACAGGTACACAGACATACACTGAGATATACACACACACAGGTACACAGATATACACTGGGATATATACACACACACACACAGGTACACAGACATACACTGGAATATACAAATATACAGGTACACAAATATTCACTGATATGTACCCACAGATACACACAAACAAGTCCACAGGCATACATTGATATGTACAGATAGATACTCAGGTACACAGACTTACAATATATACACACAGATACACACAAGTACACAGACATACTCTGATATATATACATGTACATCAACATACAAAGATAAACACATGCATACATACTTATGCATACACAGATACACAGATATACACTGACATTTATTCACAATTGCACACATATTCAGAGACATTCACACATACACACAGATATAAATAGATACACATGCAGAAACAACTGCACACATACAAGCATACACAAACACAGATATATACAGACATAAACACTCGCAAATAGACACTCACTGTCAGATACACAGGCACATATGCACACACATATATTCACAGGCACACACACTAAGATATACATATAGACACAAATACACGGATAGACATACTCACATCACACACACAAACACATATAGGTATACACGCTCACACTCTTAAACCCGCACACTTAATCATGCACAAACTAATCCACGCACTCACAAACACATACAGTCACTTACACACTCATTCACTCACTGTCACACTTTCACGTGCACACACACTGACGAACTCACAAGCAATCACACATACAAACTCTTTTCCAGACTCACATTCGCGTACACTTACATTTTTACACACGCACACAGACGCACATACACATTAACACTCACATTCGGGAAGATACAACACACTCATACACAAATACACGCTCACACAGACACAAGCTCACATACGCTCAAGGAGACTCACACTCACACAGACTCTCACTCCACCATTCAGTACATTCCACTATAAACCAGCAGGGCACTGACTGCGATATAACTGCTGATACTTGCAAAATCATTTCCAATCGCCATTTAATTTGAGAGGGGGTTGGGGGGCTTATAGAAATTAGTCCCTGACTTTTATTTTCTGATTTAGGAGCAGGGGGCTCTGCAATGCCCAGTAACTCTGCTCCCTGTCCAAATGGGGCATCGCATACTTAAGGGAGCAGATCCGCAGTTAAGTTCAACCGCCTTAGATAGGGATTTGCGGTTCCACCCCTCCTAAATATGAAGTGTCCCCGCTTCTAACAGATGCACGAACATTTTCCGCTCGTATTTAAAATTGCCAAAATATATATCAGACAGACCTTGCAAAACACAGAGCCGTTTCCACACACAAAACTCTATGGACCAAATCTCATTTACACAGAAACTGCTCCTTGCCATAACATTCCGGCTCTGTAAAGGAATAGTTTCTGATTATATGGTTTGCAAAAAAAAAAAGATTATGTAACAATGATTTTTAAAAAAAAAATTGTTACTGTCCCGGGAATGGATATTTATAAACAAGTTCCCGTGTATTTTAAACTGAGCGAAATTTACTGTGCAACTCTACGAAATGCTTCAATAAATCTCAGTAATAAGTCTCAACCCTTGGAAATTAATACAAGATTAAAACATCCAGTTTTTTTTTTGCTGCAATGCCTGTTTTATTTTGCTAGCTTTGCAGAATTTCAGTGCTGACGCGAGCACTACTGCAAACCCACACAACGTGTCCCATTCAGTTTGTCTTTTCCTCGGTATTTTATAAATACACAAACATGCAACATAAAAAAAAGCTGATTTCTCCAGTGAGAGAGGAGAGACCCCCCCCCCAGCTCCTAATACTGACAACATCTCAATCACATGCTTAAATAAAGACATTGCTCCAAGAGTGGAGACCTCCTTTGCATCCCTCACAATCTCTCGTCTATCACATTGCACGAATTTAATGATAGATTGTGTCCTTATCTTCAAAAAAAAGGCCTTTCTAATGGAAATACAGACCATTAACCACTGCCTCTTGTAATACTATGTAATTGCACACAAACACAACTTCACTTGAAATCAAAATCACCTTTCTTCCTCCTTTTTTTTTTGCAGGTTTCGAAGAGGAGACACCAAAGTCCAAAGGGAACTTTCCTTTTTTTTGTTGTTGCTGTTGAAAAGCATTTGGCATCCAGGCTCCTTCTTGGACGGTTGTTGGGCTGATTTCTTTATCTCAGCCTCTCTTTTATCCCCCCTCCCTCCCTCCCTCCCTCACTAGTGACTTCAATCTCTGGGTGCAGCCGAATCTTCACCATCCTCCACGTATCTACCAGCTTCCCCCAACTCTCTCATTTGAGCGTTGTAGAACAGAGTGAGAAAGAGATTAGAGTGGGGGTGGGTGGTGGGGGGTGGGTGGGGGGGGGGGAAAGTGATGACGAGAGGCACCTGACCCATTCTGCCTCTGGATCCTGATTCGAAGAGCGACCACGTGCTTTTGAACGAAAGGAAAAAGCGTCACCCAGGCAAATCCATCCCATATGATCAGTTCAGTTTGCGTGTCCTCTTTCCGTGGAAGAAAGTCCGGAAACAAACCTCCTTCCAAGTCATGTTTGAAAGGAGATATGGGCAAAAACGAGGAAAGCGACAAGATAGTCATCAATGTTGGTGGCATCAGGCATGAAACCTATAGGACCACCCTCAAGACTCTGCCCGGGACTAGGTTGTCCTGGCTGACAGAACCAGATGCTTCCAGCAATTTTGATTATGATCCTAAGACAGATGAGTTCTTCTTTGATCGCCATCCCTCGGTCTTTGCCTATGTGTTGAACTATTACAGGACGGGTAAGCTTCATTGCCCGTCGGATGTGTGTGGACCTCTCTTCGAGGAAGAACTTGCCTTCTGGGGCATCGATGAGACTGACGTGGAGGCATGTTGCTGGATGAACTACAGGCAGCACAGGGACGCCGAGGAGGCTCTGGACAGTTTCGAGACCCCCGAGCCGGACGATGAGGAAGATGGTGATCTCAAGAGACTATGTCTTCAGGAGGATTCGGGCAGGAAACTGAGCTGGTGGAAGAAACTTCAGCCCAAGGTTTGGGCGCTGTTCGAGGACCCTTATTCATCCAAAGCAGCCCGGGTAACGTGTGTGCTTTTAATGAATGGATTCAATTTGTTGTGTTCCTGAGAGGCGGAATTGTGTTCCTGTTTGCTTGTAGGGTGTTTTTGTTGGAGAGGAGGGAAGACTAAATTGGAAATTAGGAATAGTCAGAGAAAACTGATATAGAAAATGATGGATAAGTGAACTAGAAAATGATGGATAAGTGAACTAGAAAATGATGGATAAGTGACAACTACAGAGAGATAGAAGACATGACTTTACTGTTTCAGAGGAAAGGACGAGAGAGATAATTAATTAGGAAATTTATCAAGATTGGGCTGGGATTTTGAGATTTCAATTGGAAAAGTGAGAAGAATTAAAATATACAACAGAGACTGGAATGGAGTAAAAGGGATGAACGAAAAGTTTAAAAAAAAAAGTGGGAAAGGAGAGGAAGTGAAATTAGAGAGAAAAAATAATGAATGCAGGGAAAAGAATGAATGAAAAGTCAGCTGGGCAAAAAGAAGTGGCGAAAGGAAGAGACGAACAATAACAGAGAAGGAGAAAAAAAGGGGGAGGGAGGAAAAGTAATCTGAAGGGGAAAAAGTAAAATGGATGTCAAAAAAAAAAGAAAAGAAAAAAATAGAAGGATCTGCAATTGCAGAGGTAAAAAGATTGTGAAGGGACAAAAGACGCATTTAAATCCCACCGCGGGCCGGCAGGGGGCAGGACTGCGCTGTTGCAGAATCCGAGGTTGCGGCAAGAATTTAGCAGTGGTAGCAATTCTGCCGATTAATAATCACAACGCCAGCAGTTTTGTAGCTGTGGTGAGTGAGAGGTAGCAGGTTTCTTCACTCTACAAACAGTATTGCAGAGAGAGGCGAAACATGCAACCATCCCCACTGCAGCAAGAAACGAGGGATCTCATTTAATAAACTTTAAATCCATTTGGCATTTCATTACTATTGTTCTGTTGACACTTCCACCGGCGAGTTGCCTCCATTGAGTAACAGATACAGATTTAACACAAAGGGTAAAAGCAGTTTTTAATTAAATTACCTGTCAGGAAAGATTGTACAGGCTGGGGCTCTTTTCTCTAGAAAAGAGAAGGCTGAGGGGTGACCTGATCGAGGGCTTTAGGATTATGAAAGGGTTTGATAGGGTAAACAGAGAGACCAAAACTAGGGGCCATAAATATAAGATAGTCACCAATAAAGCCAATAGGGAATTCAGGAGAAACTTCTTTACCCAGAGAGTGGTGAGAATGTGGAACTCACTATCACAAGGAATAGCTGAGGTGACTAACATAGATGCATTTAAGGGGAAGCTAGATAAACACGAGGGAGAAAGGAATAGAAAGATGTGGTGCCAAGGTGAGATGAAGAGGGGGTGGGAGGAGGCTCGTGTGGAGCATAAACACCAGCATGGACCAGTTGGGCCGAATGGCCTGTGTCTGTGCAGTGAATTCTATGTAATTATACATGTTTAAAAAATGAAGCACCAAAGATATCTTTCAGACCAAGCCGGTTTGGTTCAACGTGTTTATGGGTCTGGACTCTTAAGGAATGTGTGTCTGACTGTTTATGAACAGTCTATTAACAGCTCAGTAAACAGGGGATCATTTTTTTGGTGTGGAGTTTGCAGGATGTATTTACGAAGGTAGCATCTCTCGTTAGGTCTCCCTCATTTAGACTGAAACTCATTCCTTAAAATCTTAGCATATTTCCATACATTTCCAGCCCCTACCTCCAAATCAAAAGCCCAACTTGGTGCAGGTTTGTCATCTGTATCCACTGTTTTTTTTATCATAACTCTTGCCCCTGACAGCCCCTGATATTGGCAGTTCTGTTTCAAGAAGCTGATTTTGAAAAAATAAATGGTAACAGTCTAAACAAAAAGTGATCTGATGGAGAATGAGGATCTTGTTACTGTACAACATAGCGGCTGATAATTAAGAGACAAGTACGAGAAGGAGGAATGAACGTATTAACATTGAGGCCATATCGGTTAAAGGAAGAAGTGTAAAAAGAAAAAAAAAGCATTTATATAGCGCCTTTCACAACCTCAGGACGTCCCAAAGCACCTTGCAACCAATCAAGTACTTGTGAAGTGTAGTCACTGTTGTAATGTAGGAAACGTGACAGCCTATTTGCGCACAGCAAGATCCCACAAACAGCAATGTGATAAATGACCAGATCGTCTGTTTTTTTAGTGATGTTGGTTGAGGGACAAATGTTGGCTAGAACTCCCCCTGCTCTTCTTCAAAATAGTGGTGATGGGATCTTTGATATTCACCTGAGAGGGCAGATAAGGCCTTGGTTTAAGATCTCATCTGAAAGACGGCACCTCCAACAGTGCAGCACTCCCTTAGTACTGCACTGGGAGTGTCGGCCTGGATTATCAGCTCAAATCTCTGGAATGGGACTATGAACCCACAGCCTTCTGACTTAGAGGTGAGAGTGCTACCCACTGAGACACGGATGACATCTTAGTGGGAAGAGGAACAATTAGCCTTGGATTATGTGTGCTGGGTTATTGCAGTTGAGTTGTTTGGAAGTGCAGGGCTATTTAACATCAGAAAGGTTTTGTTACAGTTCAGACCTGGTAATAGTGTGAACACAGAACCCCAGGGCTCATTTCAAGTGAGCTTCACTCACTTGTTTTAAAAAAAAGTCACATATTTTATTGTAGCCAACTCCAAAAATGATAGTGTGTTAAACAGGGGAGCTCGCCTCAGTGTCCTGGGCCAATATTTCTCCCTCAACCAACATCACTAAAAAAGCAGATTAACCTGCTATTATCACGTTGCTGTTTGTGGGATCTTGCTGTGTGCAAATTGACCTCCGTGTTTCCCATATTGCAACAGCGACTTAACTTCAAAAAAAGCACTTCATTGGCTGTAAAACGCTTTGGGACGTCCTGAGGTCATGAAAGGCGCTGTATAAATGCAATTGCTTTCTTTCTTGCACCCTTATATCTCACATCTATCTCATTTCCCCAGCTCAGAGTGTTGGGTACAAGAACAGTCCCTGGTAAAGCAGAATGTTTGTTCACCCTCTGCTGAGAAATTCTCTCTCCCTCCCCTGCAAAACGACAACTTGTAATATTACAACTGTACAGGCCACGTGAATCCACACCATCCTCCACTCTTACACCCTCGAAAGCTTGATTGAAAAATAAATTATTCAGGATGATAATGTGTGGGTGGAAGTTATTCAAGGAACAAAATGCTATTTGGGTTGTGACCTGTGCTGTAGCAACACTGTCATCTCAGCCTAGAGATCAAACTGTGTCCTCAGGTCATCACTGCTCTTGCAATCATTGCTCCTTATGTTCTGCGTTAGCGACAGTGATCAGCCAGTGACAGGATCAAGCCTGACTGTCTCGGGCACAAGTATGTATATTATAGAGAATAGAAGCCCCTGTGTATATTACAGGAAATAGCAGCCCCTGTTCATATTAGAAGGAATAGCAGTGCAAGTGTAATTTATAAGGAATAGTAGCTCCTGTGTATCTTACAGAGAAAAGCAGCCCCTGTATATATTATAGGAAATATCATTTTGTGTGTATATTGTAAGGAATCACAGCCACTGTGTATACTATATGACATAGCAGCCTCTGTGTATATTATAGGGGTCGATATTAGGACCATTGCTCTATTTGATATATATTAATGACCTGGACTTGGGTATACAGAGTATAATTTCAAAGTTTGCCGACGACACGAAACTCGGGAATGTAGTAAACATTGTGGAGGATAGTAACAGACTTCAGGAGGACAGAGACAGACTGGTGAAATGGGCAGACACATGGCAGGTGAAATTTCACACAGAGAAGTGTGAAGTGATACATTTTGGTAGGAAGTATGAGGAGAGGCAATATAAACTAAATGGTACAATTTTTAAAGGGGTGCAGGAACAGAGAGACCTGGGGGTGTATGTACACAAATCTTTGAAGGTGCCAGGACAATATGAGAAGGCTGTTAACAAGCATATGGGATCCTGGGCTTTATTAATAGAGGCATAGAGTACAAAAGCAAGGAAGTTATGCTAAACCTTTATAAAACACTGGTTAGGACTCAGCTAGAGAATTGTGTTCAATTCTGGGCACCACACTTTAGGAAGGATGTGAAGGCCTTAGAGAGGCTGCAGAAGAGATTCACTAGAATGGTACCAGGGATGAGGGACTTCAGTTATGTGGAGAGACTGGAGAAGCTGGGATTGTTCTCCTTAGAGCAGAGAAGGTTAAGAGGAGATTTGATAGAGGTGTTCAAAATCATGAACGGTTTTGATAGAGTAAATAAGGAGAAACTGTTTCCTGTGGCAGAAGGATCAGTAACCAGAGGACACAGATTTAAGGTGATCGGCAAAAGAACCAGAGGCGACATGAGGAAACAGTTTTTTACGCAGAGAGTTATGATCTGGAATGCGCTGCCTGAAAGGGCGGTGGAAGCAGATTCAATAATAACTTTCAGAAGGGAATTGGATAAATACTTGAAGGGTAAAGATTTACAGGACTATGGGGAAAGAGCAGGGGAAATGGGACTAATTGAATAGTTCTTTCAAAGAGCCAGCACAGGCACGATGGACCGAGTGGCCTTCTCCTGTGCTGTAACATACTATGATACTATAACAGCCGCTGTGTATTTTAAAGGAAAGAACAGCCCCCATGTATATTTTAGGAAATAGCTGTACTTTTGTACATTATGGGACATAGTAGCCTCTGTGTATATTACAAAGAATCACAGCCCCTCTATATTAAAGGATATAGTAGCTCCTGTATATATTAAAGGAAATAGCAGTAGCTGTGTATATTATAGAGAAAAACAGCCCCTGTGCATGTTGTAGGGATTAGCAGTCCCTGTGTACAACATAGGACACAGAAACACCTGTGCACTATAGAAATAGAAGCCTCTGTGTATACTGTGGGAAATATAATGTAGGAAAGTGCAGTCCCTCTGTATATTAGAGAGATTAGTTGCCCCATGAATACTATGGGGAATAGCAGCCCTGTGTATATTATAGGACATAGCAGCCCTGTGTATAAGTATGGAAAATAGCAGCCCCTGTGTATATTATAAGGAATAGCAGCCCCTGTGTATATTATAGGACATAATAATCCCTGTGTATGTTATAGGACATAATAATCCCTGTGTATGTTATAGGAAATATAAACCTCTGTGTATATTATAAAACATAACAGCCCCTGTCTTTATTATAGGGCATAGCTGCCCCTTTGTATATTAGAGGACATAACAATGCCTGTGTATATTATAAGGAATAGCAGCCCCTGTGTATAAGTATGGAAAATAGCAGCCCCTGTGCATATTATAAGGAATAGCTGTCCCTATGTACATTACAGGACATAGTAGCACCTGTGTATATTATATGGACTAGCAGCCCCCGTGTATATTATAGAGGAAAGCAGCCCATCTGTATATTATAGGGACTAGCAGTCCCTGTGTATGTTATAGAGAATAGCAGTCTGTGTATAATAGAGATTAGCTGCCCCTGTCCATATTATAGGGAATAGCAGACCCTGTGTCTGTATAGAAAATAACAGCCCCCATTATAAGGAATAGCAGTCTCTGTGTACATTATAGGACATAGTAGCACCTGTGTATATTATAGAAAAGCAGCTCTTGTGTATAGTATAGGAAATAGCAGTCCATGTGTATTTTATAAGGAATAGCAGCCCCTGTGTATATTATAGGAAATATAATTCCTTGTGTATATTGTAAGGAATCACAGCCACTGTGTACATTATAGGACATAGCAGCCTCTGTGTATATTATAGGGGTCGATATTAGGACCATTGCTCTTTTTGATATATATTAATGACCTGGACTTGGGTATACAGGGTATAATTTCAAAGTTTGCAGATGACATGAAAGTCGGGTATGTTGTATACAACGTGGAGGATAATAACAGACTGAGGACATAGACAGACTGGTGAAATGGGCAGACACTTGGCAGATGAAATTTAATGCAGAGAAGTGTGAAGTGATACATTTTGGGAGGAAGAATGAGGAGAGGCAATATAAACTAAATGGTACAATTTTAAGGAACAGAGAGACCTGGGGGTGTATGTACACAAATCTTTGAAGGTGCCAGGACAAGTTGAGAAGGCTGTTAAAAAAACATATGGCATCCTGGGTTTTATTAATAGAGGCATAGAGTACAAAACCTTTATAAAACACTGGTTAGGCCCGAGCTGGAGTATTGTGTTCAATTCTGGGCACCGCACTTTAGGAAGGATGTCAAGGTCTTGGAGAGGGTGCAGAAGAGATTTACTAGAATGGTACCATTGATGAGGGACTTCAGTTATGTGGAGAGACTGGAGAAGCTGGGATTGTTCGCCTTAAAGCAGAGAAGGTTAAGAGGAGATTTGATAGAGGTGTTCAAAATCATGAACGGTTTTGATGGAGTAAATAAGGAGAAACGGTTTCCTGTGGCGGATGTGTTCGGTAACCAGAGCACAGATTTAAGGTGATTCGCAAAAGAACAAGAAGTGACATGAGGAAACATTTTTTAACGCAGAGAGTTGTTATGATGTGGAATGAATTTCCTGAAAAGGCGGTGGAAGCAGATTCAGAAGTAACTTTCAGAAGAGAATTGGATAACTAATCGAAGGGAAAAAAATTATAGGGCTATGGGGAAAGAGCAGGGGAATGAGATTAATTGGATAGCTCTTTCAAAGAGCCGGCACAGGCACGATGGGCTGAATGGCCTGATCCTGTACTGTAACATACTACGCTACTAAAACAGCCCCTGTGTATTTTATAGGAAAGAACAGCCCATATGTATATTTTAGGAAATAGTTGTACTTATGTATATTATAGGTCATAGTAGCTCCTGTGTATATTATAAGGAATCACAGCCCCTGTGTATATTAAAGGATACAGTAGCTCCCATGTATATTGTAGGAAATAGCAGTACCTGTGCATATTATAGAGAATACCTGCCCCTATGTAGTATATTATAGGGAATCGCAGGCTCTGTGTATATTATAGAGAATAGCAGCCCTTATGTATATTATAGGGAATCGCAGGCTCTGTGTATATTGTATCACATAGCAATCCCTGTAGGAAATAACAGTCCCTGTGTATATTAAAGGACAGAGTTGCCCCTGTAATATTTTAGAAAGAAGCAGTCCCAGTGTATATTATAAGGAATAGCATCCTTTGTGTATATTATAAGGAATAGCAGTCCCTGTGTATAACATAGGACATAGAAACACCTGTCTATATTAGAAATAGAAGCCTCTGTGTATACTGTCGGAAATATAATTTAGGAAAATGCAGCACCTCTGTATATTAGAGAGATTAGCAGCCCCCTGTGTATATTACATGATATAGCAGCCTCTCTGTATCTTATAGGAGATAACCATCCCTGTGTATATTATAGGAAAAAGCAACCTCTGTGTATATTTTAGAGAAGAGCAGTCTGTGTGTATAGTATAGAGACAAGCAGCCTCTGTGTATATTATAGGACAATGTAGCCCCTGTGTATATCATAGGGAACAGCAGCCACTGTGTATATTATATAACATAGCAATCCCTGTCCCTGTGTATAAGTATAGGAAATAGCAAAACTGTGTATATTAAAGGACAAAGTTGCCCCTGTATATATTATAGAAAGAAGCATCCTCTGTGTATATTATAGGGTATAGCAGCCCCTGTGTATAATATAGGACATAGCAACCCATGTGTATACTGTAGGAAATATTCTGTAGGAAAATGCAGTCCTTCCAATTGTAGCAAATAGCAGTCCTCGTATATATTAAAGGACACAGCAGCCCTTTTGTATAGTATAGGGAATAGCAACCTCAGTATATATTACAGAGAATAGCAGCCCGTGTATATATTACAGAGAATAGCAGCCTGTGTATATATTACAGAGAATAGCAGCCGTGTATATATTACAGAGAATAGCAGCCCGTGTATATATTACAGAGAATAGCAGCCTGTGTATATATTACAGAGAAAAGCAGCCTGTGCATATATTACAGAGAATAGCAGCCCATGTATATATTACAAAGAATAGCAGCCTGTGTATATATTACAGAGAATAGCAGCCTGTGTATATATTACAGAGAATAGCAGCCTGTGTATATATTACAGAGAAAAGCAGCCTGTGCATATATTACAGAGAATAGCAGCCCGTGTATATATTACAAAGAATAGCAGCCTGTGTATATATTACAGAGACTAGCAGCCCGTGTATATATTACAGAGACTAGCAGCCCGTGTATATATTACAGAGAATAGCAGCCTGTGTATATATTAGAGACTAGCTGCCCGTGTATATATTACAGAGAAAAGCAGCCTGTGTATGTATTACAGAGAATAGCAGCCTGTGTATATATTACAGCGACTAGCAGCCCGTGTATATATTATAGAGAATAGCAGCCCGTGTATATATTATAGAGAATAGCAGCCCGTGTATATATTATAGAGAATAGCAGCCTGTGTATGTATTACAGAGGATAGCAGCCTGCATATGTATTATAGAGAATAGCAGCCCGTGTATATATTATAGAGACTAGCAGCCTATGTATGTATTATGGAGAATATGATGAAGTAACGGAGAGGGTTGATGAGAGTAGTGCTGTTGATCGGTGTATGGACTTTCAAAAGGCATTGGATAAAGTACCACATAATAGACTTGTGAGCAAAATTAAAGTCCATGGAATTAACAGGACAGTCGCAGTGGCTGGGGGGCAGAAAGCAGAGAGTAGTGGTGAACGGATGTTTTTCAGGCTGGAGGGAAGTATACAGTGGTGTTCCCCAGGGGTCAGTATTAGGACCACTGCTCTTTTTGATATATATTAATGACCTGGACTTGGGTACAGAGGGTATAATTTCAAAGTTTGCAGATGACACAAAACTCAGAAAAGTAGTAAACATTGTGGAGGATAGTAACAGACTTCAGGAGTACAGAGACAGACTGGTGAAATGGGCAGGCAAATGCCAGATGAAATTTAACACAGAGAAGTGTGAAGTGATGCATTTTGGTAGGAAGAATGAGGAGAGGCAATATAAACTAAATGGAAAATTTTAAAGCGGGTGCAGGAACAGAGAGACCTGGGGGTGCACATACATAAATCTTTGAAGGTGGCAAGACAAGTTGAGAAGGCTGTTAAAAAAGCATATGGGATCTTGGGCTTTATTAATAAAGGCATAGAATCATAGAATGGTTACAGCACAGAAGGAGGCCATTCGGTCCATCAAGCCTGTGCCGGCTCTCTGCAAGAGCAATCCAGCTAGTCCCACTCCCCCGCCCTTTCCCCGTAGCCCTGCAAATTTTTTCCCTTCAAGTACTTATCCAGTTCCCTTTTGAAAGCCATGATTGAATCTGCCTCCACCACCCTTTCAGGCAGTGCATTCCAGATCATAACAACTCGCTGCATAAAAAAGTTTTTCCTCATGTCGCCTTTGGTTCTTTTGCCAATCACTTTAAATCTGTGCCCTCTGGTTTTCGACCCTTCCGCCAATGGGAAGAGTTTCTCTCTAGCTACTCTGTCTAGACCCTTCATGATTTTGTGCACCTCTATCAAATCTCCTCTCAACCTTCTTTGCTTTAAGGAAAGCAACCCCAGTTTCTCCAGTCTATCCACGTAACTGAAATCCCTCATTCCCTGGAATCATTCTAGTAAATCTCCTCTGCAACCTCCCTAAGGCCTTCTCATCCTTCATAAAGTGTGGTGCTGAGAATTGGACACAACACTCCAGTTGTGGCCAAACCAGTGTTTTATAAAAAGTTCATCATAACCTCCTTGCTTTTGTACTCTATGCCTCTATTTATAAAGCCCAGGATCCTATAGGCTTTTTTAACCGCTTTCTCAACCTGCCCCACTATCTTCAACGACCTGTGCACATATACCCCCAAATCTCTCTGTTCCTTCCCCCACTTTAGAATTGTATCTTTTAGTTTATATTGTTTCTCCTCGTTCTTCCTACCAAAATGTATCACTTCACACTTCTCTCTATTAAATTTCAACTGCTGTGTGCCCGCCCATTCCACCAGCCTGTTTATGTCCTCTTGAAGTCTATCACTATTCTCTTCATTGTTCACTACACTACCAAGTTTTGTGTCATTTGCAAATTTTTTGAAATTGTGCCCGAAACACCCAAGTCCAAGTCATTAATATATATCAAGAAAAGCAATGGTCCCTGGGGAACACCACTGTACACCTCCCTCCAGTCCAAAAAAACAACCATTCACACTACTCTGTTTCCTGTCTTTTAGTATCCATTTAGTATCAATTTACTATCCATGCTGCCACTGCCCCTTTTATTCCATGGGCTTCAACTTTGCTGACAAGCCTCTTATGTGGCACTTTATCAAATGCCTTTTGGAAGTCCATATACACCACATCCACCGCATTGGCCTCATCAACCCTTTAGGAACATAGGAACATAGGATCTGGAGTAGGCCATTCAGCCCCTTGAGCTCGTTCCACCATTTGATAAGATCATGGCTGATCTGTGATCTAACTCCATATACCTGCCTTTGGCCCATATCCCTTAATACCTTTGGTTGGCAAAAAGCTATCTATTTCAGATTTAAAATTAGCAATTGAGCTAGCATCAATTGCCGTTTGCGGAAGAGAGTTCCAAACTTCTACCACCCTTTGTGTGTAGAAATGTTTTCTAATCTCACTCCTGAAAGGTCTGGCTCTAATTTTTAGACTGTACCCCCTACTCCTAGAATCCCCAACCAGCGGAAATAGTTTCTCTCTATCCACCCTATCTGTTCCCCTTAATATCTTATAAACTTCGATCAGATCACCCCTTAACCTTCTAAACTCTCGAGAATACAACCCCAATTTGTGTAATCTCTACTCATAACTTAAACCTTAAAGTCCAGGTATCATTCTAGTAAACCTACGCTGCACTCCCTCCAAGGCCAATATGTCCTTCCGAAGGTACGGTGCTCAGAACTGCTCACAGTGCTCCAGGTGCGGTCTAACCAGGGTTTTGTGTGGCTGCAGCATAACTTCTGCCCCCTTGTACTCTAGTCCTCCAGATATAAAGGCCAGCATTCCATTAGCCTTATTGATTATTTTCTGCACCTGTTCATGACACTTCAGTGATCTATGTACCTGAACCGCTAAGTCCCTTTGGACATCCACTGTTTTTAACTTTTTACCATTTAGAAAGTACCCTGTTCTATCCTTTTTTGATCCAAAGTGGATGACCTCACATTTGCCTACATTGAATTCCATTTGCCACAGTTTTGCCCATTCACCTAATCTATCAATATCGCTTTGTAATTTTATGTTTTCATCTACACTGCTTACAATGCCAGCAATCTTTGTGTCATCGGCAAACTTAGATATGAGACTTTCTATGCCTTCATCTAAGTTGTTAATAAATATTGTGAATAATTGAGGCCCCAAGACAGATCCCTGCGGGACTCCACTAGTCACATCCTGCCAATGTGAGTACCTACCCATTATCCTTACTCTCTGATTTTTCGCTCAGCCAACTTCCTAACCAAATCCGTACTTTTCCCTCGATTCCATGGGCTTCTATCTTAGCTAACAATCTCTTATGTGGGACTTCATCAAATGCCTTCTGGAAGTCCATATAAATAACATCCATTGACATTCCCCTGCCCACTACTTTAGTTACCTCTTCAAAGAATTCAATCAGGTTTGTCAGGCACGACCTACCTTTCACAAATCCATGCTGGCTCTCTCTGATTAACTGAAAATTTTCGAGGTGTTTTGTTACAAAAAGGGTAACTTTTGTTACTCTTTTTGTTACCGCATCAAAAAACTCTATCAAGTTAGTTAAACACGATTTGCCTTTAACAAATCCGTGCTGGCTTTTCTTTATTAATCCACACTTGTCCAAGTAACTTTGTTAATTTTGTCCCGGATTATCGTTTCTAAAAGCTTCCCCACCACCGAGGTTAAACTGACTGGCTTTACACCTTTTTTTGAACAAGGGTGTAACATTTGCAATTTTCCAGTCCTCTGGCTCCACCCCTGTATCTAAGGATGATTGGAAGATTATGGCCAGCGCCTCCGCAATTTCCACCCTTACTTCCCTCAGCAACCTAGGATGCATCCCATCGGACCTGGTGACTTACCTACTTTAAGTACAGCCAGCCTTTCTAGTACCTCCTCTTTATCCCCATCCAGTATGTCAACTACCTCCTCTTTTACTATGACTTTAGCATAGAGTACGAAAGCAAGGAAGTTATGCTAAACCTTTATAAAACACTGGTTAGGCCTCAGTTGGAGTATTGTGTTCAATTCTGGGCACCGCACTTTCGGAAGGATGTCAAGGCCTGAGGCTGAAGAAGAGATTTATTAGAATGGTACCAGGGATGAGGGACTTAGTTATGTGGAGAGACTGGAGAAGCTGGGGTTGTTCTCCTTAGAGCAGAGAAGGTTAAGGGAAGATTTGATAGAGGTGTTCAAAAACATGAATGGTTTTGATAGAGTAAATAGGGAGAAACAGTTTCCAGTGGCAGGAGGGTTGGTAACTGATCATAGAAGTTTACAACATGGAAACAGGCCCTTCGGCCCAACATGTCCATGTCGCCCAGTTTATACCACTAAGCTAGTCCCAATTGCCTGCACTTGGCCCATATCCCTCTATACCCATCTTACCCATGCAACTGTCCAAATGCTTTTTAAAAGACAAAATTGTACCCGCCTCTACTACTGCCTCTGGCAGCTCGTTCCAGACACTCACCACCCTTTGAGTGAAAAAATTGCCCCTCTGGACCCTTTTGTATCTCTCCCCTCTCACCTTAAATTTATGCCCCCTCGTTATAGACTCCCCTACCTTTGGGAAAAGATTTTGACTATCTACCTTATCTATGCCCCTCATTATTTTATAGACTTCTATAAGATCACCCCTAAACCTCCTACTCTCCAGGGAAAAAAGTCTCAGTCTATCCAACCTCTCCCTATAAGTCAAACCATCAAGTCCCGGTAGCATCCTAGTAAATCTTTTCTGCACTCTTTCTAGTTTAATAATATCCTTTCTATAATAGGGTGACCAGAACTGTACACAGTTCTGCAAGAACTTCCTATAATTTAACATCAGCAAAATTAGAGCCACCCTGTTCAACTCCCACCAAAATCTCCGCACCTCAGCCCCTGACTTCATCCCTCTCCCTGCAGCTTCTTCAGGCTGAGCCTGATGGGACTCAAGCTCACTGTCCTGTTTGAAGCTGAGCTGAGCTTTAAATGTCGCATCTCAGCCACCGTCAAGACCACCCATTTCCACCTCCGAGACATTGTCTATTCCTGCCAATACTCCCACTGCCAATGAAATGATTATCAGCATCTTTTGTCACTCCAGGCTTGATTATTCCAACGCTCTCCTTGCTTGCATCTCAAGTTCTGTCCTTCACAAATTACAATTCGTCCAAATGTCTAGTGCCTACATCTCATCCTGCACCAAGTCCTGCTCCCCTATTCCCCTATCCTTGTTCATAGAATCATACAGCACAGAAGGAAGCCATTCGACCCATTGTGCCTGTGCCAGCTCTTTGAAGGAACCACCTAATTAGTTCCATTCTCTTGCTCCTCCCCATAGCCCTGCAAATTTTTCCTTTTCAAGTAAATATCCAATTCCCTTTTAACCTCCGATGTTTCCCTGCCCCTTATTCTATCGATTTACTCATCTACAAGTCCATCCATGACCTCACCCCTCCCTAACTCTGCAACCTCCTTCAGCCCTGTGTTCTTGCATGCACCCTCTGTTCTCCCAACTCCGGCCTCCTTTGCATCCCTCTGTCCCTGTACTCCACCTTCGACTGCACAGCATTGTGCTGTGGACTCTGAGCTCCAAATTCTGGAACAATGTCCCTAAATCCTTCCATTTTACTGCATCTCTGCCCTCATAGAGTCATAGAGTTATACAGCACGGATAGAGGCCCTTCGGCCCATCGTGTCCGCGCCGGCCATCAAGCCCTGTCTACTCTAATCCCATATTCCAGCATTTGGTCCGTAGCCTTGTATGCTATGGCATTTCAAGTGCTCATCCAAATGCTTCTTGAATGTTGTGAGGGTTCCTGCCTCCACAACCCTTTCAGGCAGTGAGTTCCAGACTCCAACCACCCTCTGGGTGAAAAAGTTCTTTCTCATATCCCCTCTAAACCTCCCGCCTTTTACCTTGAATCTATGTCCCCTTGTTATAGAACCCTCAACGAAGGGAAAAAGCTCCTTAGTATCCATCCTATCTGTGCCCCTCATACAAGGGGGCAAGCAACCTTGGACCTGGTCCTGTGTAATGAGCCAGGATTAATTAATAATGTCCTAGTTAAGGATCCCCTTGGAATGAGTGACCATAACATGGTTACATTCCATATCCAATTAGAGGGTGAGAAGGTTGGTTCTCAAACAAGCGTACTGAGCTTGAATAAAGGAGACTATGATGGTATGAGAGCGGAATTGATTAAAGTGGACTGGGAAAATAGATTAAAGGGTAAGACGGTACATGAGCAGTGGTGTTCATTCAAGGAGTTATTTTACAACTTTCAAAAAATATATATTCCATTGAGGAAAAAAGGGTGTAAAAGAAATGACAGCCATCCGTGGCTAAGTAAAGAAATTAAGGATAGTGTCCAACTAAAAACAAGGACATATAAGGTAGCCAAACTTAGTGGGAGGATAGAAGGTTGGGAAGTCTTCAAAAGACAGCAAAAAGTAATTAAAGGATTGATTTCGAAAGGGAAGATAGATTATGAAAATAAACTAGCAAAAAATATAAAAACAGATAGCAAGAGTTTCTATAGTTATATAAAAAGAAAAAGGGTGGCTAAGGCAAATGTAGGTCCCTTAGAGGATGAGACCGGGAAATTAATGGTGGGAAACATGGAGATGGCAAAAATGCTGAACAAATATTTTGTTTCAGTCTTTACGGTAGAGGACACTAAGAATATCCCAACACTGGACAAACAGGGGGCTCTAGGGGGGGGAGGAGCTAAATACGATTAAAATCACTAAGGAATTGGTACTCAGTAAATTAATGGGACTTAAGGCAGATAAATCCCCTGGACCTGATGGCTTACATCCTAGGGTCTTGAGGGAAGTGGCAGTAGGGATTGTGGATGCTTTGGTAATAATTTTCCAAAATTCTCTGGACTCGGCAAAGGTCCCGGCAAATTGGAAAACTGCTAATGTAACACCCTTATTTAAAAAGGGTAGTAGGCAGAAGGGTGGAAATTATAGACCAGTTAGCCTAACATCTGTGGTGGGTAAAATTTTGGAGTCTATTATTAAGGAGACAGTAGCAGAACATTTGGATAAACATAATTTAATAGGACAAAGTCAGCATGGCTTTACGAAGGGGAAGTCATGTCTGACAAATTTGCTTGAGTTCTTTGAGGACATAACGTACAGGGTGGATGAAGGGGAACCAGTGGACGTAGTGTATTTAGACTTCCAGAAGGCATTTGACAAGGTGCCACATAAAAGATTATTGCTCAAGATAAAGAATCACTGGATTGGGGGTAATATTCTGGCATGGGTGGAGGATTGGTTATCTAACAGGAAGCAGAGAGTTGGGATAAATGGTTCATTCTCGGACTGGCAACCAGTAGCCAGTGGTGTTCCGCAGGGGTCGGTGCTGGGTCCCCAACTCTTTACAATCTATATTAACGATTTGGAGTTGGGGACCGAGTGTAACATATCAAAGTTTGCAGATGACACAAAGATGGGAGGGAAAGTGGAGAGTGAGGAGGACATAAAAAACCTACAGGGGGATATAGACAGGCTGGGTGAGTGGGCGGAGATTTGGCAGATGCAATACAATATTGGAAAATGTGAGGTTATGCACTTTGGCAGGAAAAATCAGAGAGCAAGTTATTATCTTAATGGCGAGAAACTGGAAAGTACTGCAGTACAAAGGGATCTGGGGGTCCTAGTGCAAGAAAATCAAAAAGTTAGTATGCAGGTGCAGCAGGTGATCAAGAAGGCCAACGGAATGTTGGCTTTTATTGCTAGGGGGATAGAATATAAAAACAGGGAGGTATTGCTGCAGTTATATAAGGTATTGGTGAGACCGCACCTGGAATACTGCATACAGTTTTGGTGTCCATACTTAAGAAAAGACATACTTGCTCTCGAGGCAGTACAAAGAAGGTTCACTCGGTTAATCCCGGGGATGAGGGGGCGGACATATGAGGAGAGGTTGAGTAGATTGGGACTCTACTCATTGGAGTTCAGAAGAATGAGAGGCGATCTTATTGAAACATATAAGATTGTGAAGGGGCTTGATCGGGCGGATGCGGTAAGGATGTTCCCAAGGATGGGTGAAACTAGAACTAGGGGGCATAATCTTAGAATAAGGGGCTGCTCTTTCAAAACTGAGATGAGGAGAAACTTCTTCACTCAGAGGGTAGTAGGTCTGTGGAATTTGCTGCCCCAGGAAGCTGTGGAAGCTACATCATTAAATAAATTTAAAACAGAAATAGACAGTTTCCTAGAAGTAAAGGGAATTAGGGGTTACGGGGAGCGGGCAGGAAATTGGACATGAATTTAGATTTGAGGTTAGGATCAGATCAGCCATGATCTTATTGAATGGCGGAGCAGGCTCGAGGGGCCGATTGGCCTACTCCTGCTCCTATTTCTTATGTTTTTATGTTCTTATGTAACCAGAGGACACAGATTTAAGGTGATCGGCAAAAGAGCCAGAGGTGACATGAGGAAACATTTTTTTACGCTGTGAGTTGTTATGGTCTGGATTGCACAGCCTGAAAGGATGATGAAAGCAGATTCAATAGTAACTATCAAAAGGCAATTAGATAAATACTTGAAGATGAAAATTTACAGGGCTATGGGGAAAGAACAGGGAATGGGACTAATTGGATAGCACTTTCAAAGAGCCACTACCAGCACGATGGGCCGAATGGCCTCCTCCTGTGCTGTACCTACTGTGATACTATGATGCTATGAATAGCAGCCCGTGTATATATTATATCAAATAGCAGCCCCAGTATATATTATAGAGACTAGCAGGCTGTGTATATATTATTGAGAATAGCAGTCCGTGTATTTATTATAGAGAATAGCGGCCTGTGTATATATTATTGAGAATAGCAGTCCGTGTATTTATTATAGAGAATAGCGGCCTGTGTATATAATATTGAGAATAGCAGTCCGTGTATTTATTATAGAGAATAGCAGCCCCAGTATGTATTATAGAGAATAGCAGTCCGTGTATATATTATAGAGAATAGCAGCCCGTGTATATACGATAGAGACTAGCAGCCCGTGTATATATTATAGAGAATAGCAGCCCCAGTATATACAATCGAGAATAGCAGCCCCAGTATATATTATAGAGACAAGCAGCCTGTGTATATATTATAGTGAATAGCAGCCTGTGTATATGTTATAGGGACTAGCAGCTATGTGTATATTATTGGGAATAGCAGCCCCCAGATCAATGATCAGGTTATCTTTACAGTGAGTTGTTGGTTCGTCATTCTGCTTTATGTGTTGAGGACTGCATAGAGGTTTGGAGCAGTTATAAGCACTCGGAATATTGCTGCAGTATATAGAACTGCTGACGCAAGCATTTCATATTCTCTGGGCTCTGTTCTGTGAACGTTCAACTCATTAACATCAGGAGCTCTTTGCCAAATCCCACCTGGAGACAGCAACACACTGGGGATACTTGAGTCAGTATTTTGCATAAAGAACATTTCTTGCCATGGTTTTCTTGGAGAGTAGACTGGTCAGTGATCGGAAAGCTGAATGGGCTGTCGGGTGGGAGATTGCACACCGTCTGTTTTACCGAGGTACTGATTAATGTGTAACATTTCAGGCTCCTACAGGGGCCTCTCTGATAAAGACTGTTGCACCAAAGCACACAGACCAGAAAAAAGAACGACTTGCATTTCTGTAGCGCCTTTCACAACCTCAGGATGTCCTAAAGGACTTTTCAGCAAATGAAGTACTTTTTGAAGTGTGGGCACTGTTGCAGTGTAGGAAACGGGGCAGCCGATTGTGCACAGCAAGATCCCACAAACAGCAATGTGATAATGACCAGATAATCGTTTTTAATGATGTTGGTTGAGAGATAAATATTGGCCAGGACAACGGGGAGACCTCCCCTGATATTCTTCGAAATAGCGCCTTGGGATCTTTTACGTCCACCCAAGAGGGCAGACAGGGCCTCAGTTTAACGTCTCATCCAAAAAATGGCACCTCCGACAGTGCAGCGCTCCCTCAACACTGCACCGGGAGTGTCAGCCTAGATTTTCTGCTCAAATCTCTGGAATGGGACTTGGCCTCACGACCTTCTGACTCAGAGGTGAGAGTGTTACCCACTGAGCCAGGCCTGACAACAGAGAGAGAGAAGACCTTTATACCTTCCGACTGATTTGGATTCTAACACATATTTTAAGGCTGGAAGGGCATTGTGGACCAATCCACGTCAGAGTTAGGGCTGAAACATCGCAGGTCCCGATTCTCTGACCCACACATCCCGTGCTCACGGGTCTCCGCTGGCAGTGCAGGATAACAGATTTAGTCCCCGTTGCTCCAACGTCTCAGCAATGATGTGACTGGAACATACAAAACTCAGTCGGTCAGTCAGTCAGGGAGACATTGGCATTTTTCAAACCATGTTGCTTTGGATGGGGACATTTCTGTTCAAGGGAATGACTTTGCTGGTTCCTGGCCCTGTGGAATTGTGTTTGACGTACAAACGTACCATGCATACCTGTCGGCAGGTGATGCTTTCTCCACGCTACTGCCTTGTTCCCATTTTCCTGTTGGCTCATGCAGGGTTAAAGTTCCATGGGCACCAACCATCCCAAAAAAGTACCTTGCCCGAGTATCTCACTTACGTGGCAGCCTTCAAAAGTGAGTGTTGGCAGACTGTGTGGGGGCCATTGCAGATGGGACCTCATCCTATCCTCACGTTAGTCTACGCACAATCACAGGGGTCACTAGTTGGTGATTAGGAACAGGAACCCTGGGTGATTTTCCCTTCGATAGTCCATTGTCGTGCCCTTGGCTGAGATCAGTCAGTCAACTGAGCAGAGACTTGGAGATGAACTGGAGACCTTCTAAGCCTGCATCATGTTAACAGCATATAGACCCACACAGAGAGAGATTTGAGATCATTATTTTTATGGGAGGTGACTAAATGTGGATGCATCTGGAGCTCTGGTGTCCTCTTGTGTCTCAAGAAGGTCTGAGTGGCATCCTAGTGCCAGTGATGATTCTGTCTGGTGGTGGACACTTATATTATGTCCTCGGGCAATCAGATCCCAATTTTACATCTGAATGTTCGGCGAGCTTGTGTCAGATACCTGTCTGATTCCCTGGTATCTCTGGTTCATCAGAACGATAGCGGGGCTTAGAGGGTTAAATTATGAGGACGGGTTGCATGAACTTGGTTTGTATTCCCTTGAGTATAAGGAGATTGAGGGTTGATCTGATTGAGGCGTTTAAAATGTAGATAGTGATAAACTATTTCCCTCTGATGAGAAAATCAGGAACAAGGGGGACATAATTTTAAAATGAGAGCCAGGCCGTTCAGGAGTGAAATCAGGAAGCACTTTTTCACCCAAAGGATAGTGGAAATCTGGAATTCTCCTCCCCAAAAAGGCTGCGGATGCTGGGGGTCAATTGGAGCGTTCATGACCGAGATCAATAGATTTTTTTTTGGGGTAAAGGTATCAAGGAAAATTGAGCAAAGGCGGAAAAGTGGTGTTGAGGTGCAGATCAGCCATGATCTGATTGAATGGCGAAGCAAGCCTGAGGGGCTGAATGGCCTCCTCCTGTTCCTAAAGTTCCTATGGTGTGCACTCACCTCACTTATGTGCCAACTTTGCTTTTTCTGATGTTGCTTTCAGAGCAGTCGAACGTTTTGTGGCTCAAGCCTTCTTCTGACGACTCAGCTCCGAGTCCAACATGCAGCATCACCTCATCTTCCCCCTTTCGCCTTGGATTCATGCCTGTGTTTCCAGAGGTGAAGCCCACGACACCGGATGGTTTAATGAGAATTCCTCTTACTTCACGTTATCTGACCGCCCGAAAGTTCAAACCACAGCATCAGAGGTCACTGACAGCAGCTATTGATTCCTGGCTGTTTTAGACAGTCATAATAACGTTATTCTGGGAATATAGAATATCTGTGCTGTTTAGCATGTAGCCGTACAGTTCCTTGTGTGTTTTGATACACTGTACAACATTTTATTAAGCTTCAAGGACAGTGTAAAACTCCTTGGGCCATAAGAGTTCCTGCACTTCTAAAAAAATGTTTTTTTATTCGTTCACGGGATGTGGGCGTCGCTGGCGAGGCCAGCATTTATTGCCCATCCCTAATTGCCCTCGAGAAGGTGGTGGTGAGCCGCCTTCTTGAACCGCTGCAGTCCGTGTGGTGACGGTTCTCCCACAGTGCTGTTAGGAAGGGAGTTCCAGGATTTTGACCCAGCGACAATGAAGGAATGGCGATATATTTCCAAGTCGGGATGGTGTGTGACTTGGAGGGGAATGTGCAGGTGGTGTTGTTCCCATGTGCCTGCTGCTCTTGTCCTTCTAGGTGGTAGAGGTCGCGGGTTTGGGAGGTGCTGTCGAAGAAGCCTTGGCGAGTTGCTGCAGTGCATCCTGTAGATGGTACACACTGCAGCCACAGTGCGCCGGTGGTGAAGGGAGTGAATGTTTAGTGTGGTGGATGGGGTGCCAATCAAGCGGGCTGCTTTATCTTGTGAACATAGGAACAGGAGGAGGCCATTCAGCCCCTCGGGCCTGCTCCGCCATTCATGGCTGTACCTCTACTCCATTTACACGCCTTTGCTCCTATCCCTCGATACCCTTACCCGTCAAAAATCTATCGATCTCAGTCTTGAAAATTTCAATTGACCCCCCAGCATCCACAGCTTTTTGGGGGAGAGACTTCCAGATTTCCACTCCCCTTTGTGTGAAAAAATGCTTCTTGATTTCAGTCCTAAATGGCCTGGTTCTAATTTTTAGATTGTGCTCCCATTGTGCTGGATCCCCCCCACCAGAGGAAATAGTTTCTCTCTACCCTATCGAATCATTTTATCATTTCAGATCACCCCTCACCCTTCTAAATCCAAGGGAATACAAGCCTACTTTATGCAACCTGTCCTCATAATTTAACCCTCTAAGCCCTGGAGCGAGGATAGGAATGTTGTGCATGGGGTGGGATTTCAAACTGGGGCCTACAGACCTCAAGTGCTCTTCAGGTCAGTCCGGTTTATATATTTGTTGCAATGATAGAAAGAACTTGCATTGATATTCCACCCTGAAAGGTCACATCTTTCAAAAACGTCTCAAAACGCTTCACAGAAAATAAATTACTTTGAGGTGCAGCCCCTGTCGCAATGCAGGCGAACGCGGAAGACATTTTGCGCACAGCAAGACCCCACATACCTCAACGAGATGACTGATTATTTTAATTGCTTGTCCTTCGCGTGGCTGACACTGTCTTTCAGTCGTTAGGACAGTGAGCACCCCCCCACCCCCCTACCAAGGAGCGGGCCAGTGTTTGTAAGGGGCTTCTAGGAGAGTGTCAACATCTGCATGGGGTTCCATTGTCATCGAGGGCAGTTTTCAGCAGCATCTTGCTCCCCTTGGAGCCCCTGCCACTAAGGACAGGAGCGACAATGTCATTGGGAACAACCATCAACTCCAAGTCACCCACCATCCTGACTTGGTCATGTATCGGCCGTTCCTTCAACGTCGCTGGGTCAAAATCCTGGAACTCCCGTGCTTTGTAGCATTGTGGGCGCCCCATCGCTGCAAGGACTGCAACAGTTTGAGGAGAAGGCCCACCCTTTCTGGGCAAATAGGAATGGGCAACAAATGCGTCCTTGCTGACGTTGCCCACATCCTGAGAATGAACTTTTAAAAAAAAAGTAGGCCATGGTTGAATCGTGAAGGTGTGGGGATGGAGCTTTGCTTGATTACCTTTGGGGATCGGAGATTACTTACACGGAGCCGTCTCTCAGAAGCATCAGGTGGAGCAGAGCCCATAATAGAGTAGCTTGCATATATTCTGCAGTGGGAGACTTGAGCATATAATCTAGGCTGACACTCCCGGTGCCAGTACTGAGGGAGCGCTGCACTGTCGGAGGTGCCGTCTTTCGGATGAGACGTTAAACTGAGACCTTGTCTGCCCCTCTCAGGTGGACGTAAAAGATCCCTTTTTCGGAGAAGAGAAGGGGCGTTCTCCCCAGTGTCCTGGCCAATATTTACCCCTCAACCAACATAACTAGAAACAACAGATGATCCGGTCATTATCACACTGCTGTTTGTGGGATCTTGCTGTGCGCAAATTGGCTGCCGCGTTTCCTACATTATAACAGTGACCACACTTCAAAAAAAAGTACTTCATTGGCTGTAAAGTGCTTTGGGACGTCCTGAGGTCATGCAAGACACATTATAAATGAAAGTTCTTTCTTTCTTGGTGGGAAGAATAGTCTTTTTCCACATTGTCACTTTCTTATGCCTATAAGATAATTTGGTGCCCAACTGTATTAGCCTCAAGGAAACATGTAGGAGAAAATGGCGGATGGGGGTTGGGGGAGGGGAGGAAATTGGTGAAGAGGGAAGTAGAGATAAGAAAGGATGTCTAGCAGACCTTGGAGTAAAGTGAGTAACCAGTTGGTGTACAGATACCTCATTTTGTACTATTTAGGACCATGTGATAATAGGAGAAGTTGAATATTTATGTTCATTAGTTGCAGCAGAATCCTGATAAATCGCCTCAAAGAGAAATTTTCCCCCTTGGCTTTGAATGGCAGATAATTACAGACAATTTGCAAAGTTCTGCCCCACTGACTAAACACAAGCCACGGAAAACCCAGAACAAAAAACACAGATTTTAGACAAAAGTGATTTGATTGTAAAGCTGTAGTCTCTGGTGCAGGATTGGCAGGAAACAGAGTGTATCTAATGGGGAAGAATCCAATTTGCTCCTAAGCTGATCAGAATTCACGGATTTGGAGCAATCCACATTTTGGTCCAATTTGTGGGACTAGAATTTGAATCTCTCTGAGGCTTTTAAAATAAATTGGACAAAGAGAAGGTAATACTGCAGACGGAGCCATTTTGTGTCTGTTATATCCGTGTCTGTTGGGCTGAGTCCAGTCAGTAAGAGATTGACTGGCACTCTGTAGGTGATGGTGTTGTAACCTGGATTTATGTTTACATATATTTTGTTAAATTTATTTGGATTGGCTCCAATTACTTTGCTTAAGTTGGTGAAAAAGAATTCAAAACAGTGGGAGTGAATAGGAGACAATTTAACTAATTGGGATTCTACACAATGGGAGTGAATGGGAAAGGGTTTGGTCCGTTGGGATTCTATAGAGTGGATGTGAATGGAAAGAGTTTGTGCCCATAGGGATTCTAAACAATGAAATTGAATGGGAAGAGGTGGAGCCCACTGAGGTTCAATGAAGTGGGAGTGAATGGGAAGAGGTTTGGGGCCTTTGGGAGTTTATGCAACGGGAGTGAATGGGAAAAGTGGGTCTTATGAGAGTGAATGGGAAGGGATTTGGTCCTTTGAGATTCTACTTAATGGAAATGATTGGGAAAGGCTTCGTCTTATTGGTATTGCTGCACAATGGGAGTAAATAGGAAAGAGGTTGGTCTTTTGGAATTCTGTACAATGGGAAGGGGTGTTGGTAGCTCTGTTGAGGCAAGTGTCCAAGACAACGGTCCAACATTCTGACCTATTGAAAAAAGCATTGCATTGGTCTAGCACCTTATCACGTCTCCCAGAAACATCCCACGGTGCTTCACGAACAATGAATGGTAGCCACTTGTTTTTGATGTTTCCTCTGCAAGACAACAACGATCTGCCTCAGTCAGTGGTGCAAGATGCCAGCCTGTCATCCAGCTTTACGATGAGGCATGATTTACTGGCCCTTTAAGCAATGACTGAAGCCTGTCTTTCTAAGCTTACAGGGTTCTAAATCCCAGAGCTTGTCCTTAAATATTACTGAAGGAATTGGCAGGCAGAAGCCAACACCAGCAGTGAGGACTTAACACTGGCACGCGGCAATATTGCGCCGTGTTAAATATTTCATTCCAGCCATCTGTTTAGCCGGGAATCGGCTCTCTGTAGCAGGAAAGTGATGGTTCACAAGCGACCGGCATTTAAGGAGCCAGTCTTTGGTTGAGGCTGGTAGCCAATGCATGCACCCCTGTGCTCCCTGACCTACATTGGCTCCTGGTCCAGGAACACCTCGATTTTAAAATTCTCATCCTTGTGTTCAAATCCCTCCGTGGCCTCACCCCCTCTCTCCAACTCTCCTTCAGCCCTACAACCCCCCGAGATCTCAGCGCTCCTCCATTTCTTGCCTCTTGCGCATCCTCGATTTTAATCGCTCCACCATTGGTGGCCGTGCCTTAAGCTGCCTCGGCCACAAGCTCTGGAATTCCCTCCCTAAACCTCTCCGCCTCTCTCTCCTCCTTTAAGACGCTCCTTAAAACCTGCCTCTTTGACCAATCTTTTGGTCACCTGTCCTAATATCTCCTTATGTGGCTCAGTGTCAAATCTTGTTTGAAAATCACTCCCCTGAAGCATCTTGGGACGTTAAAGGCGCTATATCAATGCAAGTTGTTGTTGTCAGTGACATCACAACAGTCACATGGTTTGCTGGACGACGGGGATGTTGCACGTCATCTTGCAAAATCAAATCCCTTTCAAACCTGTCCAATTTTTGAAAAAAAGACACATTGGCCCCATTTGGTCATGTGTCAGCTGTGGCCCAGTTGGTAGCACTCTTGTCTCTGAGTCTAGAAGATTGTTGGTTCAAGTCCCACTCCAGAGACTTGAGCAGAATATCCAGGCTGACACTCCCTGTGCGGTACTGAGGGAGTGCTGCACTGTCGGAGGTGTCGCCTTTCAGGTGAGATGTTAAACTGAGGCCCCATCTGCCCTCTCAGGTGGATGTGAAAGATCTCAAGGCCATTATTCGAAGAAGAGCAGGGGAGTTTACCTGTAATCTCAAAAGTATTTCACTGGTTGTAAAGTGCTTTGGGACATCCTGAAGCCGTGAAAAGTGTTATATCAGAGAGGTCACCGTAGGATCCTGAAATGTTACACCTAAATCAGTACCTCGGTAAAACTGACAGTGTGCAATCTCCCACCCGACAGCCCATTCAGCTTTCCAATCACTGACCAGTCTACACTCCAAGAAAACCATGGCAAGAAGTGTTCTTTATGGAAAATCTAACTCAAGTATCCACAGCGTTTTGCTGTCTCCAGGCGGGATTATTGGAAGAAGAGCAGGGGAGTTCTCCCTGGTGTCCTGGGGCCAATATCTATCCCTCAACCGACATCACTAAAAAACAGATTAACTGGTCATTTATCACATTGCTGTTTGTGGGATCTTTCTGTGCGCAAATTGGCTGCCGCGTTTCCTACATTACAACGGTGACTACACTTCAAAAAGGTAATTCATTGGCGGTAAAGCGCCTTTGGAAGTCCTGAGGTCATGAAAGGCGATATACAAATGCAAGTTCTTTCTTTCTTTCCTTGGTTACTAAGTACAGCAAAGGCCTCAGGCTTCGTCGTTCAATATTGATGATGCCATGTCATTTTGGCACAGATTTCCTTGTTATAATTCTCAGGCGATGCTAACATCTCACCACAGTGCAACAGCTCTTCTTCTGAAAACAAACACTACTAAAAACAAATTGGATTTTTATTCCTCCTCTGCCCCCCCACCTCCCATTTGAAAAAAAGAACTTGTGTTCACAATGCGCCTTATCACACCCTCAAGGCATCCCAAAGTCCTTCACTGCCAATGAATTACTTTTGCAGTGCAGTCGCTGTTGTTACGGCAAATTCGGCAGCCCCACTGGTGCCGCTCCCAAGTTGGCCATTCTTCACCTGTGCTGAGACGGTGAGCATCAGCCAGCTGTTCAACCGTGGGGGCCATCGTAGCCCAGCTCCACTCTGTCTTAAGCGAGACCAAGGAAACGTCCATTAAGCTTATGATGGATGGATCATCATGACTAGACCCTTCGCCACCCTCCCAACCCCGCTGCCATGTAATCTCCCGGGAGAGGCAAAAAAGAACCCCAGGGCCAATAAGGGGGAAAAAAAAACTCAGGAAAATTTCTCTCCGACCCCCCTCCCCCCCCCACTCAGGCAATTGAAGCCAGTCCAGGAGATCACATTGACCGTGGGTATGTTGTTTGTTAATCCACTTACCTTCTACATGATGTGATCTCTGCCCACCAGCCTTATGTTCCTACATTCATAAGGGCACATTTTACGGCCCATGTCACTGGATGATGTTCAGGAGCAAGAACCTTGGCTGATGGTTTGTCCCCTCCCCCCCATCTTACCCCCCCACCCCCCCCCCTACTCCTCCTCCCCTACTAGCTTTGGGGCTTGGAGACTATTTTTGATGGACTCTACAGCTGTTCCTTTCAAGTTCGGTTAACAAAGAATCAACCAGAAGCAAAACGGGGGCCACCTGATTTACGAGACTTTAATGCCCCACCTTGCTGATGCCTTTAGGCCACGAGGGGAGGCTGAAGTGACGGTTTTAACAAGTTAGTTGAAGTCAACAACAACAAGAGCTAAGGACACTGCCACTTTCAAAGAAGCATTTTCCAGCGTTGATAGGGGTTGCCAACTCTGGTTGGACGTATTCCTGGAGGTTTCATCACATGACCTCCCACCTCCAACCTATCCGCCCCCACACACTCCCACCATTGGTCGCCCGACATGTCCATCCTCGCAAAGCACCGCCTTCTCACGGCCAAATGGCTCTTCCTTACTCGATTGGATGATTCTTGACTCTTAGTCAAGCAAATTCTTTCCTTCCATCTGCAATATTTTTTATAGCAAATAAATAAAAGTGTCCAAAGCAAATGAAAATGTTTATTTTTGACGCCCCTATGATTTATCTCCTGCGTTTTGCTCGTAGCAAGTGTCCTGGAGATTAATCTTTAATTCCTGGAGATTCCAGGACAATCCTGAAGGGTTGGCGACCCCTAAGTGGCTGATGCCAACACATGGGGGTCGATTTTGAGCTTTGGGCAACCAAAGGGTCTCCTTTAACCCAGGTGAAGAAGCAGCCCCAGGGTTTTGGGGCCTCGGCCTCAGATGACGAGCAGTGAGGCACCAAAACGGCCCTCCCGATGCCGCGCGTCAGATTAAATCCTCCCGATACCTTGAGGTTGCCAACCCTTCAGGATTACCCTGGAGCCTCGAGGAGTTGAAGATTAATCTCCCAGGATACTGAAGGGGGCAAAAACCAGGGAGAAAAATCAGAAGAGCATTGAAAAAAATTGTGCTTTATTTTAATTTTCCTTAAACACTTTTGTTTATTAGTTATAAAAAATATCGGAGATGGGGAAATGAAGGGCTGATTGACTGACAGTCAAGAATCATCCAATTGGGTAATGAAGAGTCTTATTCGCTTTCCAATTGGCCGTGGGAAGGTGGGGCGCCGCGAGTATCATAGAACGATACAGCACAGAAGGAGGCCATTCGGCCCATCGTGCCTATGCTGGCTCTTCGAAAGAGCTATCCAATTAGTCCCACTCCCCCGCTCTTTCCCCATAGCCCTGTAATTTTTTTCCTCCTTCAAGTATTTATCCAATTCCCTTTTGAAAGTTACTACTGAATCTGCTTCCACCGCCCTTTCAGGCAGCGCATTCCAGATCATAACAACTCGCCGCGTCAAAAAAATGTTTCCTCGTGTCGCCTTTGGTTCTTTTGCCGATCACCTTAAATCTGTGTCCTCTGGTCACTGACCCTCCTGCCGCTGGAAACAGTTTCTCCTTATTTATCCTACCAAAACCCTTAATGATTTCGAACACCTCGATCAAATCTCCCCTTAACCTTCTCTGATCTAAGGTGAACAACCCCAGCTTCTCCAGTCTCTCCACGTAACTGCGTGTTGGGCGACCATTGACAGGCGTGTTGGGGGGGGTGGAGGCTGGGCGCTTGGAGGCAGGAGGTCATGTGACGACACCTCCAGGAATATGCCCAACCAGAGTTGGCAACCCTACTGATATCAGCCCATCCCGGCTGACATCAAGCTAAGTTTGGCAGGGGTGGGGGAGGGGGTTGAGGGGCAGATTGTTTCTCCTGTTCCTCTCGGCTCAACAGAAATAATTCCAAACTTGCCGCTTTGGCTTCATTGCCCATGGTGCATGATTTGACCAGTTCCTTTCCTAAAGGCGTCTCTGCCACACACCCCCTGGTTAGCAGGATGCAACTCCAAAATAATCCCCGTATTTTTTACATTTCAAATCACTGTGTGCAAAATTGCTTGACGAACGGATCTCACCATTAGACATTGTAGATCCAGCATTGCCACTCCATGATGCTGATGAATGAAAGTGGACTTGTTGGGTCCATCTTCATCGCTCAAGGTTATGGGATGGTCACCACCAAAACCGTCATGGTCACCTCGAGTGAAAATCGGTTGGCCGATACGTCAGTCGGTCAATAATGGCGGCTACAGTACCCACAATCCCCCCCCCCTGCACTCCAGAAACCGCTCCTTCCAGCACGTGGTTTGACCAGAGGGCGCCATGCGCCAGGGGCTCCCTGTTGCATTCTGGGCGCGTTGTCGCCCCCCTTGCTGTTTTGCTGCCTGCCCGGCTTCCGGAGCCAAACAGGGGAAGGAAATGTCCCCCCGTGATTTTCCTCCCTGTTTTGCTGGCGGGAGATTAACCTTTAATTCCGGGAGACTCCAGGACAATTCGGGATGATTTGGCAACTCCTAGTGACAGCCCATAAGGGAGGAGGAGAAATTTATAAGATAGCAGCTCGGAAAAACAAAGCAATGAGGGAAAATAAAGCTCATTCATTGTTTCTGGTGTTTCAGCCAGCTGTAGGTGCAGCCCAGTGAAAGTTGACTAAATGGCCGCCAATTAGTCTCTCCACTGCAGTTAATGGCTGCCGGCGAACTAGGTCGAGACAGGATTTGGTGAAGAAATAGTAAAAATGAATTAGTTGCTGAAGGTGCTTCCAGGAAGAGGGACAATCAGCGACTTCTGCAAGAGTAAAACTTGGGGAGATTTCTGAAGCAATTCTTCTCAAACCTTTTACTAATTAGCCCATTGGGAAAACTGTGGTGTTGTCACGTTCATGGGGAGGGTGACGAGGTGAGTAATTATTACTCCAGTTTGGAACATGCCTGCTTGTTACTAATGGCAACAGCTGTTTCCAGGACAGTGGCGAGCAGCAGATCTACCACCATGATTTTCACAGCCGTGCTTTCTTTTTGTTGAAAATTATAAGGCCCCGTCATACGCTCCCAGCACGTAGGAGGCAGCTTCGTGGCGGTCATTCCCTATATGGTGTGGTCCTGATGTCAGCCATGCTGATCTACCGAGGCAGCTGTGCTAACATGCAGTCATTAACCCAAGGGGGATACAGGGATCCTGTTATTCCAGCTGTGTGCCTGTGTAAATCTAGTTTCTTCACATTGTTGGGCACAGCATTTCCTCTCAAACAGCCCCCTGGCTGTTAATGACTGCATCTTCATTATGTTAATCCAGCTCGTTCTTAGAGCCAAGCTCAGTAACTCCTCCTAGCCGGCATTCTGGATTACTGACCCGAGTCCAGCCCTCCACATCAGGCTCAGTAAATGCAGTCCGCCAGAGTCCTGTGTTAATGACTGCATCGCAATATTTAATCGAAAGCATCAGCGAGTTACATAGACAATAGAGAGCATCAGTGAGTTACGTAGAGAATATTGGAGGACATCAGTGAGTTATAGAGTGGTTCAAACCCCACTCCAGGGACTTGAGCACATAATCCAGGCTGACACTTCAGTGCTGCACTGTCGGAGGTGCGGTCTTTCGAACGAGATGTTAAACCAAGGCCCCGTCCGCCCGCTCAGGTGTACGTAAAAGATCCCTTGGAACTGTTTCGAAGAAGAACAGGACAGTTCTCCCCTGGTGTCCTGGCCAATATTTATCCCTCAACCAACATCAGATTACCTGGTCATTTATCACATTGCTGTTTGTGGGATCTTGCTGTGCGCAAATTGGCTGCCGCGTTTCCTGCATTACAACAGTGACTTCAAAAATACTTCATTAGCTGTGAAGGGCTTTGGGATGCCCTGACGTAATGAAAGGTCGCTATATAAATGCAAGTTCTTTGCTTCTAATTGACTTCAGGATTTATATCGACCACTTCCCCCACAGTGAGTACCTTCTATTATGAGAAAAAGTGAATCATGTGATGGAAATGCTTACAATATACTTTGCCCTTGAGTTTTTAAAAAAAAAACTAAGATATTTTTAAAACTTAGAGCAAAGAAGGTTAAGGGGAGATTTAGTAGAGGTGTTTAAAATCATGAGGGGTTTTGATAGAGTAAATAGGGAAAAAACTATTTCTATTGGCAGAAGGGTCAATAACTAGAGGACACTTTTAAGACAATCGGCAAAAAAGCCAGGGGAGATGAGGAGAATTTTGTTTACACAGTGAGTTGTTCTGATCTGGAACGCGCTGCCTGAAAGTACGGTGGAAGCAGATTCAATTGGTAACTTTCAAAAGAGAATTGGACAAATACTTGAAAAGGAAAAAATCTGGGGAAAGAGCAGGGGGAGTGGGACTAACTGGATAGCTCTCTCAAAGAGCTGGCATAGGCACGACGGGCCGAATGGCCTCTTCCTGTGTTGTGTGATTCTATATCTGAAGGGGACAGGCCAGAGTAGCAACTAAACATTGCAAGTGTGCTCCAGATCCCAGATGACACAAAAGCATCACTGAAGGTTAGACATAATTCATACTATGGTGGGAAACCTAGCCCTATATATCATTACCCAGGGGTCTAACTGTTCAGTGTTACCATGGTGATTAATTGGCGCTCTTCTTTTTTTTTAACTTCTCTCTCTTTTTCTTTTTCTTTTTTTTTTTGCAGTATGTGGCATTTGCATCTCTGTTCTTCATCTTGATATCCATCACCACTTTTTGCCTTGAGACCCATGAAGCATTCAACCACCTGGTGAACAAGACTGAGAATGTTACGACGGGAAATGTCACCACTGTGGTGGAGGACGTGGAGATTGAGACGGAGGCGTTCCTCACCTACGTGGAGGGCATGTGCGTCATCTGGTTCACCTTTGAGTTCTTGATGCGCATCCTGTTCTGCCCCGACAAGAAAGACTTCCTCAAGAACAGCCTCAACATCATTGACTTTGTGGCCATCCTCCCTTTTTACCTGGAAGTGGGCCTGAGCGGACTCTCTTCCAAGGCCGCGAAAGATGTCCTGGGCTTCCTGCGCGTTGTGCGTTTTGTCCGGATCCTCCGCATCTTCAAGCTCACCCGCCATTTCATCGGGCTGAGAGTCCTGGGCCACACCCTGAAAGCGAGCACAAACGAGTTCCTCCTGCTGATCATTTTCCTTGCCCTTGGAGTCCTAATCTTTGCCACCATGATCTATTATGCCGAGAGGATAGGGGCTGATCCTGAAGACATAACGGGCAGCAAACATACCACCTTTAAGAACATTCCCATTGGCTTCTGGTGGGCGGTGGTAACCATGACAACCCTGGGCTACGGGGATATGTATCCAGAGACCTGGTCTGGGATGTTGGTGGGGGCTCTCTGTGCTTTAGCTGGTGTGTTAACCATTGCTATGCCAGTCCCTGTTATTGTCAATAACTTTGGCATGTACTATTCCTTGGCTATGGCCAAGCAGAAGTTACCAAAGAAGAAAAACAAGCATATTCCTCGAGCCCCTCAGCCGGGATCACCCAACTACTGCAAGCCTGACATCAAGTCCCCCCAGAGGAGTGCCCAAGATGACTCCTGCCCTCTGGCTCAAGAGGAGATCATCGAAATAAACAGGGCAGGTAAGGCTTCCACTGCGGACAAACAGCCTAGGCTCAAACGACATGGGAGTCATGTTGAAATAACTAATGGGCCAGACTGCTGATAGTTCAGTGGGCTTATCCACTGGGTAGCTGTACCATACAGTCCAGTTCGGTGTTGAGTTAGCAGATCTCCGCCAGGGCAGAGGCAGGGGTGGCTACAGTTAGATTCAGCACCCTTGGGTGAGGGAAGGGGAGGGGAGGAATCCCCTGGGTTCTTCTCGTTCCTGATTGCTATCTGCTGACCCCGGTTGGAGGCTCAGGTGTGGGGGGACGTTGGTTGAGGACAGGATCGGGACTGGCTTTGGTGCCGTGACGTGGCGTACCTGCTCCCTCACTGTCAAGGCTTGCACATGAGCAATGGACACTGGGTCGAGAGGATCAGAGGATGACTGTTGTCAGGGATTCCCTTCATGGTCAAACAGCCCACTGAAACTCAACAGTCTGGGCTCACAGTCGTCCACTTGGGTGAGTCGCTGGAGAGTGGCTGGTGCCTGAGGAATGGTCTCCAAGGAAGACCCAGCAGAAAGATGTCAACCCAGGGGCTGGGCTGACAACCTCAGGAGATACCAGGAATGCAAAACAGGGAAAATATGTTTTTTGAGCTTTGGATAAACTTTTGCTCAATAAACTCTCACATAAAGTGACACTGGATGTCGACATTCAGTGGGGATTAGACTCCGTCTGATGTGACAGTCTCCCAATCAATCAACCAATGATTAAAATTTACTTTATAATTGAACATGGCGATGGTACCCTTTAACCTGTTGAGTATGTGGGGTCAAAGGTCATGCACTCCCCATTCCAATTGTTGCTCAGCTCAGCAGGATTGTTTAATGTCTGGACAGTTGGGAGATGGAGCAACCAATCGGTAGTTTGCAGAGTTTATCTGTACAAAGGTTCCAACATCAACAGTGGTTAAAGGCAGTGACTGTACATTCAACCACAGGTGTGATGTTGCTGGTATATCTGGAACACTCATAGGGGCAAACCTTTCCAACAGACAATAGATTACTCATTACTCACTGAGGTAGCCAACTCAAACATGGACTTTCAGTCCAATATCCCATTTATTTTGTTTAAGCTGAGCTTGTTGAGATCGTGTTGATACTATATATGCATAATACAGTCATGAGGTGTATAGACTGGACAGTGTGTTACACAGGGGGAGGTGTATAGACTGGACAATGTTTTACACAAGAGAGGTGTATAGACTGGACAATGTGTTACACAAGAGAGGTGTATAGACTGGACAATGTTTTACACAAGGGAGGTGTATAGACTGGACAATGTGTTACACAAGAGAGGTGTATAGACTGGACAATGTTTTACACAAGGGAGGTGTATAGACTGATCTGTGTTTTACATAGGGTGAGGTGTATAGACTGATCTGTGTTTTACATAGCGGGTGGTGTATAGACTGGACTGTGTTTTACACAGGGGGAGGTGTTTGGACTGGACAGTGTTTTACACAAGGGAGGTGTATAGACTGGACAGTGTTTTACATCGGGTGAGGTGCATAGACTGATCTGTGTTTTACATAGCGGGTGGTATATAGACTGGACTGTGTTTTACACAGGGGGAGGTGTTTGGACTGGACTGTGTTTTACACAGGGGGAGGTGTAGGGATGACTGTGTTTATGGATTGGACTGTGTGTTACACAGGGAGAGGTTACATCGAATCTGCAGCACAGAAACAGGCTATTCGGCCCAACTGGTCCATGCTGGTGTTTATGCTCCACACAAACCTCCTCCCACCCTACTTCATCTCACCCTATCAGCATATCCTTCTATTCCTTACTCCCTCATGTGTTTATCTAGCTTCCCCTTAAATACATCTATGTTATTCGCCTCAACTATGCTTTATGGTAGTGAGTTCCACATTCTAACCACTCTTTGGGTAAAGAAGTTTCTCCTGAATTGGATTTATTAGCGACTATCTTATATTTATGACTTCTAGTTTTGGACTCCCCCACAAGTAGAAACATTTTCTCTATGTCCACCCTCTCAAACCCTTTCATTATCTTAAAGACCTCCATCAGGACACCCCTCAGCCTTCTCTTCTCAGTCCCAGCCTGTTCAGCCTTTCCTGATTAGTGTATCCTCTCAGTTCTGGTATCATCCTTGTGAATCTTTTTTGAGCTTTCTCCAGTGCCTCTATATCCTTTTTATAACATGTAGACCAGAACTGTGCACAGTAATTCCAAGTGTGGTCTAACCAAGCTTCTATACAAGTTTAACATAACTTCTCTGCTGTTCAATTCTATCCCTCAAGAAATGAACCCCAGTGTGCTTAGTTTGCCTTTTTATGGCCTTATTAACCTGCGTCGCTACTTTTAGTGATTTGTGTATCTGTACCCCCAGATCCCTCTGCTCCTCTACCCCACTTAGACTCTTATTATCCAAACACTATGTGGCCTCCTTATTCTTCCTACCAAAATGCACCACCTCACGCTTGTCTATATTGAAATTAATTTGCCAATTACACGCCCATTCTGCAAGTTTATTAAAGTCCTCTTGCATTTTGATACATTCTTCCTTTGAATTAATTACACCCCCCAATTTGGTGTCACCCGCAAATTTTGAAATTGTACTTCCCATTCCCGAGTCCAAATCGTTAATGTAAATTGTGAACAACAGTGGTCCCAGCACCGATCCCTGTGGAAAACCACTTCACACCCTCTGCAGTCTGAGTAGCTACCCTTAACCCCCACTCTCTGTTTTCTGATTTGTAGCCAGCTTGCTAACCATTCTGCCACCTGACCCCTGACTCCACACGCTCTGACCTTAACCATGAGTCTACAATGCGTTACCTTATCGAAGGCCTTTTGAAAATCCAAATAAATTACATCTACTGCATTACCCTTGTCTACTCTTTCTATTACTTCTTCAAAGAATTCAGTAAGGTTGGTCAAGCCTGACCTTCCCTTCTGAAATCCGTGCTGACTATTCTTTATTATATTTTTTGTTTCTAGATGTTTTTCTGTTGCATCTTTGAGTTAAGATTCTATTATCGTTCCTACCATCGATGTTAAGTTAACTGGTTTATAGTTCCCTGGAATTGTTCTATCTCCCTTTTAAAATATGTTAATAACATTGGCTGTCCGCCAGTCCTCTGGCACTATTCCCTTTTCTAATGGATTTTTATATATATATAACAGTGCCTCTTCTATCTCTTCCCTAACTTCTTTTAATATTTGTGGATGCAATTCATCCAGACCAGGGGTTTTATCCTCTCTAAGTTGATCAATTATCTCTCCTGTTTCTACCTTAAATGAGGTGTATACATTGGACAGTGTGTTACATAAAGGTTCTGTATGGACTTAGTGTGTTTACACGGAGTAGGTATATGGACTGAACAGTGCGTTACACAGGGGGAGGTGTATGGACTGGACAGTGTTACACAGGGGAGGTATATGGACTGGACAGTGTTACACAGGGTAGGGATATGGACTGAACAGTGCGTTACACAGGGGGAGGTGTACGGACTGGACAGTGTTACACAGGGTAGGGATATGGACTGAACAGTGCGTTACACAGGGGGAGGTGTACGGACTGGACAGTGTTACACAGGGTAGGGATATGGACTGAACAGTGCGTTACACAGGGGGAGGTGTACGGACTGGACAGTGTTACACAGGGGAGGTATATGGACTGGACAGTGTGTGACACAGGGGGAGGTGTATGGACTGAACAGTGCGTTACACAGGGGGAGGTGTATGGACTGGACAGTGTTACACAGGGGAGGTATATGGACTGGACAGTGTTACACAGGGTAGGGATATGGACTGAACAGTGTGTGACACAGGGGGAGGTGTATGGACTGGACAGTGTTACACAGGGGAGGTATATGGACTGGACAGTGTTACACAGGGTAGGGATATGGACTGAACAGTGTGTGACACAGGGGGAGGTGTATGGACTGGACAGTGTTACACAGGGGAGGTATATGGACTGGACAGTGTTACACAGGGTAGGGATATGGACTGAACAGTGTGTGACACAGGGGGAGGTGTACGGACTGGACAGTGTTACACAGGGTAGGGATATGGACTGAACAGTGTGTGACACGGGGGGAGGTGTATGGACTGGACAGTGTTACACAGGGGAGGTATATGGACTGGACAGTGTTACACAGGGTAGGGATATGGACTGAACAGTGTGTGACACGGGGAGGTGTACGGACTGGACAGTGTTACACGGGGTAAGTATATGGACTGGACAGTGTTTTACACGGGGATCTGTGTGGGCTGGAGAGCGTGCTCCACCTCACCACCACCTCTCACCCTCCACTGTCTCTCATTTGTCACACTGCTTGTCCGACAACCAGCACTGGATGAGCAAAAATTTCCTCCAACTAAATATTGGGAAGACCGAAGCCATTATCTCTGGTCCCCGCCGCAAACTCCGTTCCCTAGGCCTCCGACTCCATCCCTCTCTCTGGCCACTGTCTGAGGCTGAACCAGGCTGTTCGCAACCTTGGCGTCCTATTTGACCATGAGATGAGCTTCTGACCACATATCCGCTCCATCACCAAAACCGCCTACTTTCACCTCTGTGAAGTTGCCCTCATCTGCTGCTGAAACCCTCATCCATGCCTTTGCTACCTCCAGACTCGACTATTCCAATGCTCTCCTGGCTGGCCCCCATCTTCCACCCTCCATAAACTTCAGCTCATCCAAAACTCTGCTTCCCGTATCCTAACTCACACCAAGTCCCGTTCATCCATCACCCCTGTGACCAACATTGGCTCCCAGTCCGGGAACGCCTCAATTTAAAAATTCTCATCCATGTTTTCAAATCCCTCCATGGACTTGCCCCACCCTATATCTGTAACCTCCTCCATCCCTACAATCCTCCGAGATCTCTGGGCTCCTCCAATTCTTGCTTCTTGCACATCCCCGATTTTAATCGCTCCACCATTGGCGGCCGTGCCTTCAGCTGCCTAGGCCCTAAGCTCTGGAATTCTTTCCCTAAACCTCTCCGCCTCTCTCTCTCCTCCTATAAGAAGCTCCTTAAAACTTACCTCTTTGACCAACCTTTTGGTCACCTGTCCTAATATTTCCTTATGTGGCTCGGTGTCAAATTTTGTTTGCTAATCGCTCCTGTGAAGCAACTTGGGGATGTTTTACTACGTTAAAGGCGCTATATAAATGCAAGTTGTTGTTGTTCCACAGGTTGTGGCGTATGGACTGGACATTATGTTACACAGGGGGAGGTGTATGGACTGGACATTATGTTACACAGGGGGAGGTGTATGGACTGGACAGTGTGTTACACAGGGGGAGGTGTATGGACTGGACAGTGTGTTACACAGGGGGAGGTGTATGGACTGGACATTATGTTACACAGGGGGAGGTGTATGGACTGGACAGTGTGTTACACGGGGGAGGTGTATGGACTGGACAGTGTGTTACACAGGGGGAGGTGTATGGACTGGACAGTGTGTTACACAGGGGGAGGTGTATGGACTGGACAGTGTGTTACACAGGGGGAGGTGTATGGACTGGACAGTGTGTTACACAGGGGGAGGTATATGGACTGGACAGTGTGTTACACAGGGGGAGGTATATGGACTGGACAGTGTGTTACACAGGGGGAGGTGTATGGACTGGACAGTGTGTTACACAGGGGGAGGTGTATGGACTGGACAGTGTGTTACACAGGGGGAGGTGTATGGACTGGACATTATGTTACACAGGGGGAGGTGTATGGACTGGACAGTGTGTTACACAGGGGGAGGTATATGGACTGGACAGTGTGTTACACAGGGGGAGGTATATGGACTGGACAGTGTGTTACACAGGGGGAGGTGTATGGACTGGACAGCGTGTTACACAGGGGGAGGTATATGGACTGGACATTATGTTACACAGGGGGAGGTGTATGGACTGGACAGTGTGTTACACGGGGGAGGTGTATGGACTGGACAGTGTGTTACACAGGGGGAGGTATATGGACTGGACAGTGTGTTACACAGGGGGAGGTATATGGACTGGACAGTGTGTTACACAGGGGGAGGTGTATGGACTGGACAGTGTGTTACACGGGGGGAGGTGTATGGACTGGACATTATGTTACACAGGGGGAGGTGTATGGACTGGACAGTGTGTTACACGGGGGAGGTGTATGGACTGGACATTATGCTACACAGGGGGAGGTGTATGGATTGGACAGTGTGTTACACAGGGGGAGGTATATGGACTGGACAGTGTGTTACACAGGGGGAGGTGTATGGACTGGACTTAGAATTAGAAATTGGGCTCTATAAAAGTGGCATCATGGATTCTATTGGTCTGATTCTCTTTTCCTTACAAAAACTATCAATTCGGAGAGCAGGACAGACTGGGATGGAAACCAGTTCTGGATCATGCGGTCAGTGGGAGTTTGTCTCTCCTGAGCCAGGACTGTTGCTGTGTCTCATCTGAACACTGTGCTGTTGCAAAGCAATTCCACCAGGGTTTTCCAGTCACCCAGACCTGCCCTGATGTCCTGGTTGGTGGATGCACTGTCCAGTGCCACATTGGGCCTTGTAGAGTAGGGGGGCCTCAGGCTTGAACCCTGACCTCTGGCAGCTTTGCTGCTCTCGACTGGGCCAGGGGGTTAACCTGCTCGGTGTCTTCAGGCCGGGCAGGGGGACAAAATAAGTTCGGCCTCTTTCTCTTGACCACTAACATCTGGAGAGAGGTTGGTGTGTGATCATTAGATTAGGGCAGGGGTTGCCAACTCTTGATTGTTCATAATCCTTGAGGTTTCATCACATGACGTCCTGCCTCCAGCTGCCTCACTCGGTCAAATAGCCTTTTTCTCCCATCTTCAATAACCAATAAACAAAAAGTGTTCTAAGGAAATTAGAAAAATGCACAATTTTCTTAATGGGTCTTGATGATTTTTCTCCCTGGATTTTTGGTCACAGCAGCGTCCAGGAGATTAATCTTTAATTTCTGGAGACTCCAGGACAATCCTGGAGAGGTGGCAACAACAACTTGCATTTAAATGGCACCTTTAACATAGTGAAACGTCCCGAGGTGCTTCACAAGCGTGATTTTCAAACAAAATTCGACACCGAGCCACATAAGGAGATATTAGGACAAGTGACCAAAAGCTTGTTCAAAGGGATAGGTTTTAAGGAGCATCTTAAAGGGGGAGAGAGAGGCGGAGAGGTTTAGGGAGGGAATTCCAGAGCTTAGGGCCCAGGCAGCTGAAGGCACGGCCGCCAATGGTGGAGCGATGAAAATCGGGGATGCGCAAGAGGCAAGAATTGGAGGAGCCCAGAGATCTTGGAGGGTTGTAGGGCTGGAGGAGGTTACAGAGATAGGGAGGGTTGTAGGGCTGGAGGAGGTTACAGAGATAGGGAGGGGGAGAGGCCATGGAGGGATTTGAAAACAAGGATGAGAATTTTAAAATCAAGGCGTTCCCGGACCGGGAGCCAATGTCGGTCAGTGAGCACAGGGGGTGATGGGTGAACGGGACTTGGCGCGAGTTAGGATACGGGGCAGCAGATTAATCCAGGAGGCAACCCCTGGATTAGGACTAGATTGGGTTTTGGTTGTGATGCTCCGGTAGCTGAACAGCCTGAGGACTACACACTGTCTAGGCTGGTGCAGGAAGAATGGCTGCATGGGTGGGGTACTGTAGGCCCAGCAAGAGGAGGGGATAAAAACTGGGAGGGGAATTTCAGTCTGATTAGTTGGAATTGTCTCTCCGTCTCCTTTCTGTCGCGTGTTGAGGGAATTCTCGATGAGCGTAATGAGTAATGCTTCTGTGTTTGTGTGTGTTTTTTCTCTGTGTGTGTGTGTGTATAAGATCCCAAGCAAAACGGGGACGCCGCCAACGCTGCTCTGGCCAATGAGGATTGTCCGACCATTGACCAGGCCCTGTCACCGGAGGAGAACCAGCCTATCACGCCCGGAGGGAGGGAAAGGTGCGCCCGAGACAGAGCCTGCTTCCTGCTGACCACCGGAGACTTTGACCACTCTTCCGACGGAAGTATCCGCAAAGGTACCACATGATGTCTCCAAGCCAAACGGAACAGGGATACAAGCAGGTCCATAGTCTGACTACAGATTGGTGGGAGGGGGAATGCGATGGGGTCCTTTGGTTAACCTCCGAAGGGGTCCTTGAGGTGATCTACGGGCGGGAGGGGGGCCTTACTCTCGCAGATTTGTCTCTCAGCAGTTCCTGCGGAACAATATTCTCAAGGGTAGTGGCTATGTTTACTGGACTAGTAATCCAGAGAACAGCGAGGTCAAACTCCCACTCAATTTGAATTGGGTTGCAAAAGTGAAGTCTGGGACCAGTAAAAGTGACCGTGAAGCTGTCGGATTGTCGTAGAAACCCAACAGGATCATTAATGTCCCTTTAGGGAAGGAAACCTGCCGTCCTTACCTGGGTTTGGACCTACACGGTGACTCCAGCCTCATGCCAACGTGGTGGACTTTTAACTGCCCCTCTGAAGTGACTCACTACTCGCGCAGACGGGTGACAATTGTCGGCCCACATCCTGAGAATGAATTTTAAAAAAAGAACCGACAATGACTATTACAAAAACTGAGGGAGGGAATGCCCAAGTTTTGAGAAGATCTACTCACCAATAGTGATGTAATTCTTTTTATTAGGTTACTCACCCTTTTCGTCTCCGTTTGATAACTACGTTGCTTATTTTAGTTGTTTCTTAATCCCACAGCAAGGTGACTCTGTGCTCATTTAGCTACGACAGCTAGGTCACTCTGACACCCGCTTATTCTGGCAGGGGATTGTGGGCACCTCTCTCGTTCCTTTCCCCATTTTCTCCTGAAGACACTGATTCACACTGGGCTACAGTCACACAGGAACCTGTAGCACCTCATCCAAGCCTCCATTCTTCACGTGTGAACCCGGACAGTGAATGCCAGCAAACTATTTGACTATTGGGGGCATCACGGTTGAGTACAATATTGTCCTTTGATATACATATACGCAGTCCCTCACATGCACATATACACAGACTCTCACGCATACTGTATACAGTTTTTCTCACACACACATATACATGGTCTCACTCACACATATACAGAGTCTCTCTCACACACATATACACAGTCTCTCACTCAATATACACAGTCTCTCTCACACACACACAAATACAGTCTCTCACACACATATACAAACAAAGTATCACACACACATATACAGTCTCTCACACACACATATACACAGTCTTGCACACACATATGCACCGTCTCTCACACACACATATATACACATCTCACACACATAGATATACACAGTCTCACACATACATACACACACAAAATATCACACACACATATATACAGTCTCACACACATATACACAGTCTCACACACATATACACAGTCTTACACACTCACATACACAGTCTCACACATACACACGCACATATACATAGTCTCTCACACATATGTATACAATCACACATACACACACATATACACAATCTCTCTCACACATATACACAATCTCACACACGTACACATGTATAATGTCTCACATGCACATATACATGCACCCATATACACAGTCTCCCACACACATACAGTCTCTCACACACACACACACACACCATATATACAGTCTCTCACACACACATATACACAGTCTCTCACACACCCATATACACAGTCCCCCACACACATACAGTCTCACACACACACACACACACACCATATATACAGTCTCACACACACACATATACACAGTCTCATACACATATACACAGTCTCACACACATAGTCTCTCACACGCTCACATATACACATCTCACACACAGATATACACAGATGCACATACATACACACACACAGTCTCACACACATATATACACAGTCTTACACACATACACAGTCTTACACACATACACAGTCTCCCACACATACACAGTCTCCCACACACACATATACAGTCTCTCACGCACACATATATATACAGCCTATCACATGCACACATATACACATCTCACACAGATATACACAGTCTCACACATACAGTACACACACAAAGTATTACACACATATACACAGTCTCACACACATATTTACACAGTCTTACCCACTCACATACACAGTCTCACACTTATACATAGTCTCTCACACACAAACACAATCTCACACACGGACACATATATAATGTCTCACACACACATATACATCGTCTCTCACGCACACATATACACAGTGTCTAACACATGCACACATATATGAGACCCACACACATATGCACAGTCTCACACCCACACACAGTCTCACGTACACATTCTTCTACACACACACACACACACACACACACACACACACACACATCCAGTGATACTGGATAGCGACCAGTATAGTAAAACCCCTTTGCTTGAGGGAACTGTAGCAAATTCGTAGCACCAGTCTGCCAGCCTGGCTGAGTTCAGAACAGATGGTTCATAGACTGTACCACATGGAGCATGGAGGAGGCTCCCAGCACTTGTAGAACATCTGAGGCCATTCACCCTGGTGTAAGAGTCAGGATGCTCCCTCTCCGCTGCTGATCCTGTGGCAGTTTGTGGGGTCAGTGGGGTGGATCACCTGCATAATGCAAGCGGCTGCCCATGAAGTACACCACAGGCCCCTGCCAGCCTGGGCGGGCCGAGACTCCCATCACAATGCTGGTCACTTTGTGGCGGGTTAGTTGTTAGGACTTCCCTCCGCTCCCCCACCCCACCACCGGGCGGCCCTCTTTGTAAGGGGCCGAAATAATCTTTAAACATTTTTAAAAATCTTTCGGGGAGGGTCCAGGCCCTGTCTCACAACAGAAGCCCCCCCCAAACTGAAGCCCCATATCGGCCGTTTGGCCCAGCCAATATACCTGGCCCACTCGGAATCCCAGGCTGCCACTTGACTGCCAGGCTGTGAATGTGGGAACTCCTGGGCCTGGGAATCCCTGCCCCAGCCAAGCCCCTCCCGCCACATTCCCCCCTTCTCCCACTCCCCTCCACCCCAAGCCACTGACCATGTTTGGGTGGATAGAGGCTCCTTCCCTTATAAGGCCCAGCAAAACTCCCGTGTGAGTCCGGGATCTCCAATATTCCTAGTCCTGGCCTAATTTGTGTCTCTTTTGCCGGAATTAGGGCAGGACTGCACTGGAAGGGATGTGAATTTTCAGCGTTTCCACCCCCCCGCCCCCCACCGCCCCCCAACCATGTAACCGTTGTCATGGGAACAGGCGTAAAGATTTTTTTTTTTAACAGAGCTCTAGTTCCCATCGGCAAGAGGAAGACGAGTTTCCAATGAGTGGCCACCGTGAGCTATGGTCAGAGGATTAAGAAGCACCTAAAAGACCTTCTCGGGAGGAGGAGGGGGGTTAACCCTACAGTCCGTCACTCCCAGCAGGGAGCGCTGCTCGATCGGGAGCACCTTGGTGAAAATCAATGGTGCACTAGTCCCCGCGATTTACCATTCGGCAAATTCTGATGGAAGGCAGATCTGCAATTTGCATGAATGCCCTTCCCTCCTAGTGCCAGCTCGCTTGGTAACCACCCACCCCCATATTATTTAACGAAAGAAACAAAGACCCAGTAACACCGGAAAGCCTTTCCCGATCAACTTACGCCAAGTATCGGGGCCTCTCGGTTGCCTCCTCTCGCCCGTCAAGCAAACCTTCTGCTGTCGAAACCTGACCTCAGCCCCAGGCCTTGGCGTGATGCCACTTTACCACTCAAAATTCAGCCTCCGAGATCCCACCACAGATCTCGGTGACAAAGCTACTCATGGGGACCAATGACACGGAGCTGAAATGAATAGGCAATTTCTTAAAATATGATTAGCGCGAAAATAAAATAAACAATAAAAAGATAACAGAAAACCAATCCAACCTTCAAGGACCTTGCAGGAACGATAATGTAAAGCTTTGATTTTTTTTTTTTCTTTGTTGACTGCACGGGGGAAAGATTTTGAAACATTATACCAATCTATAAATAAAGTAAAAAGGATGTCATTAGACTATTAATGGCAACCCGGGGAAGTTGGGTGAGTGATTGAGATGTGGGACCTTCACAATAAGGCCACCATAGAGGACCCTTTGCGGAGGTTAATTCAGCCAAAGGTGGGCAAGAAAGGAAGAGGCTGTCAGCACGTGAGCTGGAATGAAGGCTTTTCTCCCCCCCTCCCTCCCTCCTAACCCCTCACATAATCTTTTTACATCTTCTTGTTTTCAATGTGTTCCATCTGTTTCGTTTCTCGGTTTGGGGTGGTGGAGGAGGGAGGCGAGGGAGGGGTCCGGCTGATTTAGAAGTTGTGGGAAGTTGGGGCAGCTGAGGTTCGGTTTTTTTTTTGTGGAGGAGCAGAAATGGTGATGGTCAATTGTCAAACGGCGACAGGTATAATAGAAAGACGTCACCCTGGAGAATTCGGAGGTGCCCTTGGTGAAACTGTCCTCACCACCCACGCTGACTGGACTCCAGAGCCCGCATCAACTTGAAGGCATCACATCACGACCCAACATTCCTTCTCACTCTTCAGTATGGATGACTGACAGGTAACAATGCCAGAAAGCTCAACTCTCCACTGGGAGATCACACCCCCTCCCCTGCCCTCCTCACCCTCCTCTGGTTTGAGTATCAGACCTGACTGGCATTTAAACTTAACTTGCTCAGGCGGTGGGAGAGGAGCTTGCCCGGTCTAGAGGGCTGGGTCCCTGGGAGATGGAGGTGAGGGGAGGAAGGAAAGGGAGGGCAAATCCTAATGGGAAGTTTGGAAAGCCTTCCATCGTTGCCTTGGGGCGAGCAGGTTGACCAACAAGTCCACTGTTAGCATCTCTGGTGTGGTCCGTTCATAGGGTGACCTCAATCATATCTTCTAACTTGGGAGAAAGGTGGGGGTCCGGGGAGGGCGGGGGGACTCCCACTGGAACCTTCCACTCACAAAGCAAGGGAGCATTGTGTCCTATGCAAAGGATTCCCTTATTGCCATTATATGTTGGTGTTGGTGCCAATGCATGTGATTGGCATGGAACATACACGCATGCATCTGTGCACACGTGTGCGAGTGAGGCAACAGCTCCCCGATTGGTTCAGTGGCTGAACCATGGTGAGGTGTAATTCCGACAGTCCAGATTGTCCCTGGTTTGCCCCCGGGCTGTGACGCCCTGTCTGATCTCAGTTGAGACGCTACATTTGGTCTCAAAGCCCTGGGGCTTAGGGAGGTGAAGAGAATCAGCCACAGTTCCTACTTCTGATTACTATCCCATGCCCTGCTGGAACGGGCATGGGGATGAGGACAGGATTGGGCTTGGCAGCAATGCCCCAGCCATGGTTAAATAGCCAGCTCAAACATTCACTGCACAGGCTCACCAATAAGGAATAGGCCACTTGGATAAGGTACCAGAACCTTCTCCTGTGTTCTTTTTACACTCTTCCTTTTTGTTTAATTGTTCCCCTGTCCAGTTTTCTCCCCTCCTTCCCTGAAGGCACTGACCCTCACTGGGGTACATACGAACAATGAGGGACAGGAAAAGACCATCTAGTCCATCCAGCCTTGTGCATCACAATACACACACTCCCCACCCCACCCGAAACCACATGATCTCCTGGGAGAGGCAAAAAAAGATAAAAAACCCAGGCCAATTCCATAAAACATACATGGAGTTACATCGCATTTGTAGCACAGGAACAGGCCATTCAGCCCAACAGGTCTATGCTGGTGTTTATGCTCCACATGAGCCTCCTCCCACCCTACTTCATCTCACCCTATCAGCATATCCTTCTATTCCTTTACCCTTCATGTGTTTATCCAGCTTCCCCTTAAATGTATCTATGTTATTCGCCTCAACTACTGCTTGTGGTAGCGAGTTCCACATTCTCACCACTCTCTGGGTAAAGAAGTTTCTCCTGAATCCCTTATTGGATTTGTTAGTGACTATCTTATGTTTATGGCCGTCTAGTTTTGGTCTCCCCCACAAGTGGAAACACCTCCTCTACGTCTACCCTATCAATCCATAATTTTAAAGACCTCTATCAGATCACCTCTTGGCCTTCTCTTTTCCAGAGAAAAGAGGAAACAAAATCCGGGAAATTTCTCTCCGACCCCCCTGCCCTTAGGCGAGCAAAACTAGTCCAGGAGATCACTCTGTCCCTGATAAATGTAATCCCTTTTGTAAGAGGTGATCTCCGCCCGAGCCAGAAACAGGTCCAGCTCTCACTTTTGTAGGAATTCAGCGAATCATCATCCACCAGACCAGCCGGCAATCTGTTCCACGGGCCCACTATTCTCTTGGAAAAGAACCACCTCCTGACGTCTAACCTTGTTCTGGCCTTACATAATTTGAAAGGGTGACCCCTGGTCCTCCCTAACCTATTTAGTTGAAACAAACGGTCTACACAAATGCAACGTATGCCCATCATTGTCTTATAAACTTCGATCAAATCACCCCTAAGTCCACGCTCCTCTAAAATCTCTAAAGTCCCAGCTCTTTGAACCTATCTTGATAACTAAGATGATTTAAGCTGGGAATTAGTTGATTGGCCCTCCAAAACCTCAATATCACCCACCATGTGAGGAGGCCAAAACTGGACGCAGTAATCTAACTGAGGCCTAACCAAGGTGCCAACTTTCTGGTACCTCATGTAGTCATTTTTCACATGTGACCCTTAGACAGCGACTGTCAGCAGGCTATTTGACTATTGAGGGCATCGTAGACAAGCCCGATCCCGTTTTCACTTGACATCAAGAATGGTAATCTTGGCTGATTATCCCATTGTTACCCAAGGGGCTTTGAGGACAATTTTAATGTCCCAACTGTTGCCATGACTAAGATCATCTAACTCACACTTGGAGTACTGTGCTCAGTTCTGGTCTCCATGTTATAACAAGGATATAGAGTCATTGGAACAGGTACAAAAAACATTCTCAAAGATGATACCAGAACTGAAAGGATATAATTATCAGGAAAGATTGAACAGGCTGGGATTCTTTTCTCTAGAAAAGAGAAGGCTGAGGGGTGACCTGATCGAGATCTTTAAGATTATGAAAGGGTTCACCAGGGTGGACGTAGAGAAAATCTTTCCACTTGTGGGGGAGGAGGCTCGTGTGGAGCATAAACACCGACATGGACTTGTCGGGCCGAATGGCCTGTGTCTGTGCTGTAGACTCAATGTAACTCAGCACAGACCAAAGATTCATCTCTTTAATTAAATTACTATTTCTTTGGTAAATCCATGATTTGGGATTATTAATTTTTAATGGGGGAGTGGGGGAAATCATAGAATGTCACATCATCAAACATCCTCTTTCCAATTGGCTCGGTAATGGCCAATTGAGATGAATACTCAGTATCGCTCAAGTTGAGGCGAGGTCTCGTTCATTTGAAGAAATTAGAATCTAAATTAAAATTTGAATTAATTATTACAATCCATATAAATTTTTAGTGGCTATTATAGTTCTCAGCCTGTGCCATGTTGAAAGGACAGGATTTGGCTTGGTATTCTGGGATGGAGGAGTGGTTTTCTGTATAACTGATAAAGGGGCTGATCCTGGGACTCACGGGTAATGGCGAGATGTTCTGATTACAATGTGACAATTAAGAGGTTCGCTGAAAACTCCTTGTGATATTGGGGCGAGGAGGCCCAGAAAATAACCCATGAGAAATCTCGGGGAAGGAAGGAGCATCTGGCATTGTATCTAACATCTGGGCACCTGTGCACCACACCTGGGCTGTCATAAGGCTGTTTAAAGAGATGACCAGATGTTGATGTTGATGTGCTTGTTTCCACAAGTTACGATCATAATCAGTTCTTCGAAGACATGGGTGGATCCCGCTGCCTGCACTATGTCATGTATGTGCTGATTAGGCATCACATATGATAATGTCATCTTCATGTGACAATGTTTCATAGTTTGCACATCAAAGAGCAAATGGCCCATAATGTCACCTCCCAAACCCACGACTTTCGCCTAGAAGGACAAGGGCAACAGGTCCATGGGAACACCGTCACCTCCAAGTTTCCCTCCAAGTCACACACCATCCCGACTTGGACATATATCGGCCATTCCTTCATCGTCGTTGGGTCAAAATCCTGGAACTCCCTTCCAACAGCACAGTGGGAGCATCTTCACCACACGGACTGCAGCGGTTCAAGAAAAAGGCCCACCACCACCTTCTCAAGGGGCAACTAGGCCAGCAACGCCCACATCCTGAGAATGAATATTAAAAAAATCTAAACCGTGCTGTACCTGCCCTGGGAGTGTTTGATGGGACAGTGTAGAGGGAGCTTTACTCTGTATCTAACCCGTGCTGTACCTGCCCTGGGAGTGTTTGATGGGACAGTGTAGAGGGAGCTTTACTCTGTATCTAACCCGTGCTGTACCTGCCCTGGGAGTGCTTGATGGGACAGTGTAGAGGGAGCTTTACTCTGTATCTAACCCATGCTGTACCTGCCCTGGGAGTGCTTGATGGGACAGTGTAGAGGGAGCTTTACTCTGTATCTAACCCTGTACCTGCCCTGGGAGTGTTTGATGCTGACCACAGGTTCCTTTTCCTGGCACTAATGGCCAGGAATTTCCTCAGAGCTGCTCCTGCTCTGAGCTGTAACTTTGCCAGAAGTGCGGAGGAAATCGCGGTGAGGTTTTGGCGGCGGAACGGATCGCAGGAAATTCGCCCCAAGTGTCTTTCATCTGAGTGAGATTTTTTTGAGAGGGGGGAGGGAGGCAATAGCTGAATTAATTGCACCGTATCTTTGCTGGGGGGAGGGTTTGTATCTTATTTTTGCGATTGAAAATGTCATTAATGGCCCCCGTCCCATGGCTTAGGAACAGGAGGAGGCCATTCAGCCCCTCTAGCCTGTTCCGCCATACAATTCGATCATGGCTGATCTGTACCTCAACTCCATTCACCCGCCTTTGACTCATATCCCTCGATACCCTTAACCAACAAAACATCTATCAATCTCAGACTTTGCCAAGAATATTTTCTTAGCAACTAATAACATTTGCCCTCTCTGCGGCCCCCCACCATTGAATCAATCTCACTTCCTCTCAGCTACCAATTGAGTTTAAAGACAGGGGGATTAAATCAGCTCCCACACATGACAAGCCCAAGGCAACTCGAGCTCCTGCTCCCAGCTGACAACAAGACAACTCATGCTCTTTCATCTGACAAACCAATGATTTGGATCATCTTGTAAGACACAGAGAATACAATAATGATTTAAACATTGGTGAGCCCTTCAGAGCCTTTGTTCTCTTGGGCTAATCATGAGCTGTGATAATTTCGAGAGATGTCTCTTGTGAAGCTATTTTTTTGAGGTGGGGGGAGGCAATAGTTGAATTAATTGCACCGTATCTTTGCTGGGGGGAGGGTTTGTATCTTATTTTTGCGATTGAAAATGTCATTAATGGCCCCCGCCCCATGGCTTAGTAACAGGAGAAGGCCATTCAGCCCCTCTAGCCTGTTCCGCCATACAATTCAATCATGGCTGATCTGTACCTCAACTCCATTTACCCTCCTTCGACTCAATTCCCTCGATACCCTTAACCAACAAAATTCTATCGATCTCAGTATTAAAAGCTCCAATTGACCCCCAGCACCCACAGCCTTTTGGGGGAGAGAGTTCCAGATTTCCACTCCCCTCTGTGTGAAAAAGTGCTTCCTGATTTCACCCCTGAATGGCTTGGCTCCAATTTTAAGATTATGCCCCCCGTGTTCTGGACTCCCGCCAGCAGAGGAAATAGAATCTTTTTATCTACCCTTTCAAATCCTTTTATCAAACACTCCCAGGGCAGGTACAGCACGGGTTAGATACAGAGTAAAGCTCCCTCTACACTGTCCCATCAAACACTCCCAGGGCAGGTACAGCACGGGTTAGATACAGAGTAAAGCTCCCTCTACTCTGTCCCATCAAACACTCCCAGGGCAGGTACAGCATGGGTTAGATACAGAGTAAAGCTCCCTCTACACTGTCCCATCAAACACTCCCAGGGCAGGTACAGCACGGGTTAGATACAGAGTAAAGCTCCCTCTACACTGTCCCATCAAACACTCCCAGGGCAGGTACAGCACGGGTTAGATACAGAGTAAAGCTCCCTCTACACTGTCCCATCAAACACTCCCAGGGCAGGTACAGCACGGGTTAGATACAGAGTAAAGCTCCCTCTACACTGTCCCATCAAACACTCCCAGGGCAGGTACAGCACGGGTTAGATACAGAGTAAAGCTCCCTCTACACTGTCCCATCAAACACTCCCAGGGCAGGTACAGCACGGGTTAGATACAGAATAAAGCTCCCTCTACACTGTCCCATCAAACACTCCCAGGGCACGTACAGCACGGGTTAGATACAGAGTAAAGCTCCCTCTACACTGTCCCATCAAACACTCCCAGGGCACGTACAGCACGGGTTAGATACAGAGTAAAGCTCCCTCTACACTGTCCCATCAAACACTCCCAGGGCACGTACAGCACGGGTTAGAATCAGAGTAAAGCTCCATTAGATCACTCCTCAATCTTCTAAACTCAAGGAAACACAAGCCAAGCTACTTGATTGTGTGACTTTGGCAGTTGAATAGCCTGCTCAGTTATTGTCTAGGCCCCCACATGAATAATTGCCACTTGAGGGGAGGTACTGGGGATTGCCCAGTGCTTGTGCAACTGTAGCCAAACTAATATGGTGTCAGCAGTGGCTCAGCGGGTAGCCCTCTTGCCTTTGAGCTAGAAGGTGGTAGGTTCAAATCCTACTCCGGGGACTTCAGCCTATACCACTGGCCGACACTCCTGGTGCCAGTACTGAGGGAGCGCTGCGCTGCGCTGTTGGAGCTCCCATTTTGGCCTTAATATTACCGGCGAGCTGCAGGCACTTGTCTGGCCTCCAGAGGCAGTTCCTCAGTTTCATTGAGACCCCAATTGGAGACGGCTGCCATGCCTGTAGTGGCCCCTCGAGCCTTTTCCAACATTCAATAAGATCATGGCTGATCTTCGACCTCAACTCCCCTTTCCCGCCTGATCCCCATGTCCCTTGATTCCCTTAGAGTCCAAAAATCTATCGATCTCAGTCTTGAATATACTCAACGACTCAGTATCCACAGCCCTCTGGGGTAGAGAATTCCAAAGATTCACAACCCTCTGAGTGAAGAAATTCCTCCTCATCTCAGTCCTAAATGGCCGAACCCTTATCCTGAGACAATGCCCCCCCCCTAGTTCTAGACTCTCCAGCCAGGGGAAACAGCCTCTCAGCCTCTACCCTGTCAAGCTCCCACAGAATGTTATGTTTTCATGAGATCACCTCTCATTCTTCTAAATTCCAGCGAGTATAGGCCCATTCTACTCAATCTCTCTGGCTGACACCACTAGTCACAAATGATTAAACCTCTGCTTTTAGCATTGAATGAATTTCTTCAATTCCAATATAAAAGCGTTCATTCCAGTTCATCTGCGGGAAACTCAGAATCCCGGGTGAAATGCATGATCAGCTTCCCATTGCCATCCTGACACTGTGAAACTGATTTGAGTAACTCGATGAGATTCACTCTTTCCCACACCGAGGTCTGAATGCGCTGCTTTTCCCCGTCTTATCAGTTCACTCGGTCACCCAGCTGCACTAACAACGCTATTCTCTTGCAAGTCACAACAACTTGCATTTATATAGTGCCTTTAACATAGTAAAACGTCCCAAGGTGCATTTTCAAACAAAATTTGACACCGAGCCACATAAGGAGATATTAGGACAGGTGACCAAACGCTTGGCCTAAGAGGTAGGTTTTAAGGAGCGTCTTAAAGGGGGAGAGAGAGGTGGAGAGGTTTAGGGAGGGAATTCCAGAGCTGAGGACCGAGACAGCTGAAGGCATGGCCGCCAATGGTGGAGCGATGAAAATCGGGGATGCGCAAGAGGCCAGAATTGGAGGAGCGCAGAGATCTCGGAGGGTTGTAGGGCTGGAGGAGGTTACAGAGATAGGGAGGGGCGAGGCCATGGAGACATTTAAAAACAAGGATGAGAATTTTAAATTTGAGACGTTCCCGGACCAGGAGCCAATGTAGCTCTGTGCACAAGCTCTCGTGTGCCCAGTGGATTGTGATAGCTGGGATAGCAGGATGATTTAAACCAAAAATAATACTGTACCGTCAAAAATCAGATTGTGCCATCCCTGATATGTACTGCAGTCGGAAGTATAGTAGTTATGTTACGGGTACGATAGTGCAGCAGTTACTTTACTGGACTAGTGATCTAACAGGCTTGGACTAATGATCCAGAGAGTTGAAATCCCACTGTGGCAGTTTGAAAATTTGAATGCAGTTTTAAAAAAAAATCTGGAAATTTAAAAAAAGCTGGTCTCAGTAAAAGTGACCATGAAGCTGTCGGATTGTCGTTAAAAAAACTCAACAGGTTCACTCAAGTCCTTTTAGGGAAGGAAACCTGCTGTTCTTACCCGGTCTGGGCCTATACGTGACTCCAGTCCCACACCAACGTGGTTGTCTCTTAACTGCCCTCCGAAGTGGCCCAACAAGTTTCTCAGTTCTATCAAACTGCTACAAAGAATGTAGATTGCAGCGTTTGAAGAAGAAGAAGGCCATCCACCACCTTCTCAGGGCGACTAGGCATCGACCTTGGACCCTCAAAGATTAGAGAAGATTTAAATGTGTGACCTTACCATATGCCACTCACTAATAATTATTGAGTCCTTTTATCAAAAACCTTCCATTGCGACTTTTCTTGTCAAATGAAACATGACATCGTAGGACAAAAGGTCACAGACATCATCACTGGAATAGTCTGCTGAGATCAGGCCATGAGGGATCATTTTGGGAGGGAGGAGCGTGAATTGGAGAAACGGACACGGAGGGCAGCGTGACCAATTCACGACGCTGCTGAATTTTCCGGGCGTCGAAATCAATAAACAGAAAATCAGGAGCGTCCGGTTACCCGAGCCACACCTCCATCCGGAAAGATTCCGTGGCCTCGGCCTCACGAGAAGCTTCCCTCGGACTCACCCCTCGATTGGCAAGTCAGTGAGAAAGACGGGGTAAAGTGCTCCCCTTTCCTGGCTTTCCTACCCATCCCAGAGAATCCGATTTGTTACTGGCACGTTGCCCACATACCCGCATCCCCCTCCCACTCCACTTTCCAACCGCTGCCAAGTAAAGCCTAAGGCCTCCCAGTTGAGAGTTCGGCCCTCTGACATTGTAGGTAGCCGGCTGCCCTTTGACTTATACCTTTCTCACTTTGACTATTTTCCCAACTGATGTGGGTTTAACTTGAAAAGTGGTAGGGCTGACATACACCCCACTTCCCCATTCATTACAGCAATATTAATAAGCGTTAAAACAATAGTATTATTTACGTTTAGTAAATTATTGAACCGACGCCATTCACGGGTATAATACTTGACCTCTTTTCAAAAGATTGGTCTCAAATCCCTGTACAGCTCATAACCTAAATTAACTATTAATTTTCATTCTGAATGCCATCTCATAGGACCCCCAAAGAGCCCACGATCTTGTACTAAGGTGTGAAGAGGGTATGTATTCTCCCAGCGAGCTGTCGCACAAGAAGCAGGTGCATCCATACATCCAAAGGTCAATGTTTCCTCATTAAATGATTCTGCCCCAGTTGGATGGCCTACACTGACAGCGTTTTCAAAAGGCTTTTATCTGAAGACGTAAAATCTGCATGACCTTCCCTTTAACATACGCCAGCATCAACACAAACCTGTGGAAAAGGGGGGACTTTGAGGTGTCCTATTTGAAGTTTCGAAGGGAATTGGCGTAGCCGATCCAGGCAAATTGCTCGTAGTGGCAAAATGAAATACCTGGGAGACACGTTAATAATTAGGAAGTTAAGACAAGAAAGGGAAGTCAGACAAACCTTTTTCACCTAAAGGGCAATAAAAGTTATGGAATAACTTACCAGGGAAGGCCAATGAAGTAAAACATAGAATCTTACGGCACAAAAAAAGGCCTTTCAACCCGTCATGCCTGTGCCGACACTCTGAAAGAGTCAGCCAATTCGTCTCACTCCCCCTGCTCTTTCCCCATGGCCGCTGAAAACTTTCCCTTTTCAAGTATTTATCCAATTCCCTTTTGAAAGTTACTATTGAATCTGCTTCCACCGCCCTTTCAGGCAGCGCGTTCCAGATCATAACAACTCGCTGCGTAAAAAATTTCTCCTCATCTCACCCCCTGCTCCCTGGCCTTTTTTGCCACTTATCTTAAATCTGTCTCCTCTGGTTACCGACCCTCCTGCCAGTGGAAACAGTTTCTCCTTATTTACTCTATCAAAACCCTTCATGAATTTGAACACCTCTATTAAATCTCCCTTCTCCGTTCTAAGGAGAACAATCCCAGCTTCTCCAGTCTCTCCACATAACTGAAGTCCCTCATCCCCGGTACCATTCTGGTAAATCTCCTCTGCACCCTCTCCAAGGCCTTGACATCCTTAGGGAATCAGAGATGTTAAATGTTAATCTCCAAGAATGCCAGGAATTATTTATGGTGAATTTTTTTTTTAAGAGAGTGCTGATAGACAATATCCTGCCCAGGTACCCCTTCCACCAGACTTCTCATTTAAGATCCAAAAACTGCAGATAGATTCGAATAATTGGCTCTGAACGTTGAAAAGGACAGCTGACGTATCCTAAAGGGGAAGTTGCTGCAGGTTCGTAAGTGGTCCTGTTTAGGCCCACAGCGATAAAGATAAGTTATCATGTTCTATATCACGGTTACACCAATGCAGCTCACATGTTTACTTCAATCATCATGGTAACGGTGACACGAAGGAAGACGCAAGTGGTTCAGAATGTTAGGTGGCTGAGTGGGTGCCTTGTTTCTTCTTATTATTTAATAGAGAATGCATTATGCTGACCTACTAGAGTGAAGGACCCCTATTAATCCTCCATATTGGGGTGTGTTATAACGGTTGTTTCCTGTCACAGATTAAGAGATAAACTGAATTCAGATCTTAATTGCTTTTAAAATAACTCCCCTGCATTGAGTTTTCAATGTATGATTGGCAATAGAACTTTTAAACACCATTTTAACCCAAACGTTCATGTACTGGGACATTGATAATAACGAAACACTGCTTACACACTTCAATATGGTCGCTGGAGAGTCTGGATCTTGCCTGAAAATAGACCATATTTTGGAATCGCACGTTGTAAGTGAAGGACCAATTCCTGGCCTAAATTTACATATTGCAAACCAAGAATTTATTGTGGGGGTGGGGAGGGGTGATGGTAAACCTTAAAAATGTAAAACTTGACAGTTTTGTCAACCAAATTTCATCTTGATACAAGCATGTCCAATTTTATGCCTGAAGAACGAAATATGGTCATATTAATCATGGAATTTTGATAGTCACTGGCTAGTGGGGTTAGCTTCGTGTTATGTTTCAGATCTTAATATGAAAGCTCAGGAGCTTTCAACAGTTTCTAAAAGCACAGAGGTTGAAAGTTCCGCTGGTCCCAGATCCAGGGCCGAATCGTTAAATCAGCAACATCGATCCAAAAAAAAACACCCAACAAAACAAGAATGGAAAATTGCGGCCTTGCAATTATGGTACTTGATTTCTACTGGTGGAGCTGGTTAGTGTGTCTCTGCGCAGATTGTCAGTGACCTCTAGTGTTAGTTGTCAAATGCGACTGCCGTCAAGAATTAAGACCCGTTAGATTTATTTCTACCAATGCGACCTCTCACCAGGTTCCAAGCACCGGTGAGATCCCCAAAAAGAGTAATTTAACCTCTGTAATTAGTGGGTCATGCTGAATGAGTTTGCTGCGCACTGTGAAACACAAAGTCATTCTTTTTTCCTGTGGAGGTCATAAGCAGTAGCAGAGTATGAAACCGACTGAAAAGAGTCCTGTCCAATTGTCCTCAGTAGAAGAATGGGCCATGGGATATGTTCAGTGTGATACTTTCTGCAGTTTTCTGCTTCATTTTCCTTGCCGGGTGCATTCTTTATTTATTTCCCGTGAGGGATTCCTATCTCTATCTAGCTTCCTTCAGCAAAGACGGCATGGTAGTCAAGGTTACGGACTTGACTGACACCTTTAGCATCACCTTTCCCCAACTGGCCAAGAGGAGACTTGCGTTAATTAATCCCCCCCCACCCCCCCCCAACTCTGCCTCATCAAAGTCACCCCATTGCATTTTCTGCTTTCTGAATGGTTCCATACTGCACCATTCTCATCAGTACCGTACTGGGCCATGCTATACCACTTCCATGCTCTCATACCGGGTGCCTGTCTAAGCCATACTGTACCATTCTTATTGTCTCACTGATGCTTTACTATTTCAGTTTCCACATGGCATATCATTACAATCTATTACCAGAAATGTTCCAAGGGATTGCCCAATGGTTACTAGGTTAGAGGGTCAGAATTCCATGACAAGGATGTCTCAGAACTGATCCAGTAGTTAGTAATCCAGAGGTAGGACATCTAGGACAGGTGTCATGATTGACCAGTAGATATTACGCTAGAAGTTGATTCTCCCATCTAGGAGAGGTGTCAGGGTTTACTAATAGATGGTAGGTGGAGTATAGGACTCCATCTCGGAGAAATTGGTTCCAATCCCAACTTGAAGTGACATCCGCTTTCAGGCTTCCCCCAGATGATCTTAACGATTCTCTCCGGGTGGAGGGAACTCTGACTCCTCAAATGTGCCTCCTGGAGAGTCAACCAAGGAGCCATATTGAGTATGTTCTTGGCAATAAATGCGAAGCCCCGCCCTCTATCAGAAAAGGTTGTATGCCTCTAACTTTGGGACTGAGGGGAGGGACACTAAGAAAATAAAATTCAAAAGAAGTAAAGAAAAAACCCTTGACGTTCTATCAGTAGTTTTGTTGATCATATGTATGTGCTTTTTCTGTATAGGAGAAAATGCAGTGCTGTTATGTGAGCATGAATGCATGAACTAGAAGATGACTGATGTTGCCATGACCGACTCTGAGACATCTTAACTCCCTGGTAGAAGTTTCCTTCTCAGTTGCCCATGGACATCAGAATTTGTTCAGTGAGTCCTTTCTCTGGCCAAGGAGCTTAGGGGCTGATTGTAGTTCCAAGGGGTTGGTAGCGGGGTCATTTTTTTTTGTTTGCTCCTCCTCCCAAACATGATGTTGCATAGGCATTATCCACGTGACAGGACATGTGAGACACAAAGACAGAATCAGCAAAGTGTAATCCACCCCCAGAGACACAGGGTGTAAACTGCAGGAGTTGTCCACACTTATCAGATCACGTGACGTTGGAGTGAGGGTAGAAAGGAAGTGAACGGAACAGAAGCATATGGATCATCCACGAAACTCCAGAGGAGGAAAACTTGTCAAATCTCTCTCAGAGCACCTGGTAGTTCAGAGAAATTCTTGTTACATACAAGGATAGCGGTGTTTTTACTCAAGTGGGTTAGGTGGTATCATCAATTGGAATACTGTCCTTTAGTTTCAGAATCTGGGTTGAGTCCAGCCCAGAATAATGGGATGAAAATCAGCTCTTTAGATAGAGAAAGGAATAGAAGGATTTGCTGATAGCATTAGATGAAGAGGGGTGGGAGGAGGCTCACTTGAAGCTTAAACATCAGCATAGACCAGTTGGGCTGAATGGCCTGTTTCTGTGTTGTACATTCTATGCAATTCTATGTAAAAAAAAAAATGGTCCTACATGAAATGAGTTTGGGACAATCTCAACCTAACGGGTGTGAGTCAACAACACAAACCATCTGTAATTCCCCCCAATGGCACAAAACTCAGTCTTACAGAGAGACTTCAAAAAGATGGTTGAGAAAGGAAAGGTGTTACTACGATGCAGTAGGGACGCTCTTCTGAGATTGGGGTTAAGGCACACTGTTGAGTAACAGTAAAGGGAGCTTCAGTCCAACCTGGCAATGCTCGATGGGGCAATGAAGAAGGAGCTTTACTCTGCATTTGACTCATAATGTACCTGACCTGGGAGTACTCGATGGGGCAGTGTAGAGAGAACTTTACCCTGCGTCTAACGCATGACGTACCTGACCTGGGAGTGCTCGATGGGGCAGTGTAGAGAGAACTTTACCCCGCGTCTAACGCATGATGTACCTGACCTGAGAGTGCTTGACGGGACAGTTTAGAGGGAGCTTTGCTCTGAATTTAACCAATGGTGTGTCTGTCTTGGGACTGCTTGATGTGGACACAAATGAAAAAAGTGTTGAAATACTCCATTCCCCAAAACCAATATCTCTCACACTGATAAGAACAAATTCACAAATATGAATTCTTTACCCACCACATTCTGCCTTTTTGTGACTGTCGTGCTGTCTCAGTGAACGGTCACTGCTACTACAAAAATAGTGAACAGGAAGTATATTTGGTGGGTCTGGATCGACCATAACAGTTTTCTCCTCACCACCCCTGCTCCCCCCTCCCCCCCTGCTCCTTCTAAAGTGAAATGTTCCTCTCTTCCATAATACTATTTGTTAGGTACTAAGGAGGCTCGTGATCCAGGTGGGTTTGGATATGGACCAAGGCTGCAAATTAAAACATTCGACCCTTTTTGAGTTGGGAGTTCCTAGCATTCGATCCTCCCCATCCCCCTCCCCTCCCTCAATCTGCTGGGCCAGTGAGGTGAACTGAATGTTGAAAGGAAATTTAAATCATTAGCTGCCTTGACATTCATGTGGTAGGTCAGAAAATGGGACTCGCTTCCAGGCTGGACTTTGGACTTAGATTAGTGGTGAGCGTAGAGTTCGATTTTAGTGATCAAGGAAGGACACTAACTGGCCTGGAGTTTAGAATCAGCTAGAAAGCCAGAGATTGGAGATATTTTCCGTGAGAAAGACCCATTCTAAAAGAATCTACCGAGCAGTGACGAGCGATGGTTCTGATTTTCCGTTGCGCTGCCGTGCGGGCGCACGCGTAGACTTGTCCCAGAGAGTTACCCTTGTCTCGGAGTCGAGATCACTCATTCATTATTTTAGTAACCATGCGAAAAATACTTTCTTCCCTTCTTTCTTGAAATCCAAGGTTATGAAAAGTCGAGGAGCCTAAACAACATTGCTGGCATGAGTGGGAATGCGCTACGATTGTCTCCTGTCACCTCGCCATTCAACTCGCCCTGCCCACTGAGGCGACCTCAGTCACCCATCCCATCCGTCTTGTAGCATGGACGCAAAAGAGTGGGAAATATTTTTTTAGAGAAATATATATATGTGTGTGTATGTATCTATATCTATATATATATATATATAGATGTTATATAGGTATATATATATATTTATGTATATCTAGGACAATTAAAATCATTTAAGAAAGAATACAAAACAAAAGAGAGCATTGCTTGGACAATAGGCTGCATATACCAAAATGACTGATGAAGGATCTGCTGGCTACTGATCAAAGGAAAAATAAGCTGGTTAAATTTGTGCCAAGGCAGTGGCTTATTCAAGGAAAAGACTGCCCCATCCCCCTCTCCTCCTCCCTTTCCCCCCACCCCCCCCCACCAAAACATGGACAGCAAGGTGGAATTTTCCTGTATTTTAAAAAAAAGGACAAGATTATTTCGCCCTTCCCCCCCCAACCAACTCCACCCACCCCCCCCCCCCCCCCCCTCAAAGAGTTGAGAAAATCAAACAAAAAAACACCCCGGAAATTTGACACGCACGGAGCAATGAATCTTTCCGTAGGGAAGCTGCAGATTATTCCAGACTGCTGTGTATTCTCTGTCGTGACTCTTGTTTAAATAAAAAAAAAAGTGTACACTCAGGATATACGAGCCGTACGGACACAAAAAAAAAACACACACAAAGTGGGAAACCAGTGGAAATGACTTTCTGATCCAGAGTGCAGTGGGACTTCTCTTCCCCCCGCTCCCCCTTCTCCCCTTCCCTTTCTCCCCCATTCTTATGCATGGAACTCCATTGCAAGCAATAAGCAAATGAATAAGTTTGCCTTGGTGCATGTTGAACAATTTAAAACAAAAACAAAACAAAAAAAAATTGTTTCTTTTTTTTTTAAAGAAAAAACTATGTTCTGTCTGAAGTGGAGTGTTCAGCCTCGACTGCTGCATGCCTGTTATGCAAGAGCGAGGTGAGATCAAAGCTATCCCTGAGCCATTTTTTGCTCTCTTCTCTACTCACAGATAATTATAAGGACAGTCCAGTGATTTCTAGATACATGCAACTGGAGGCCGTCACGGTCAACTAGTGACCCCCATCCCACTTCCTCTTCCAACACTTCTTTCCCCGCCTGCTCATCCCCTCGGCTTCCACCTCCTCTAGCACCTCTCCCTCCTTCTCTTCCATTATCCCTTCTATCCCCTCGGCTTCCACCTCCTCTAGCACCTCTCCTTCCTTCTCTTCCATTATCCCTTCTATCCCCTCTTCTTCCACCTCCTCTAGCACCTCTCCCTCCTTCTCTTCCATTATCCCTTCTATCCCCTCTTCTTCCACCTCCTCTAGCACCTCTCCTTCCTTCTCTTCCATTATCCCCTCTATCCCCTCTTCTTCCACCTCCTCTAGCACCTCTCCTTCCTTCTCTTCCATTATCCCTTCTATCCCCTCTTCTTCCACCTCCTCTAGCACCTCTCCTTCCTTCTCTTCCATTATCCCTTCTATCCCCTCTTCTTCCACCTCCTCTAGCACCTCTCCTTCCTTCTCTTCCATTATCCCTTCTATCCCCTCTTCTTCCACCTCCTCTAGCACCTCTCCTTCCTTCTCTTCCATTATCCCTTCTATCCCCTCTTCTTCCACCTCCTCTAGCACCTCTCCTTCCTTCTCTTCCATTATCCCTTCTATCCCCTCTTCTTCCACCTCCTCTAGCACCTCTCTTTCCTTCTCTTCCATTATCCCTTCTATCCCCTCTTTCCCCTCTTCTTCCACCTCCTCTAGCACCTCTCCCTGCTCCTCTTTCATCAGCTGTCCTATCAATTCTACTGCCCCATGACCTTTTCGTCCTTCTCCTCTAACACCTCTTCATCCTTCCCCCCCTCTTCTGCCACCACCTTCTTCTCCTTTTCCTCCTTACTTGCTTCCTCCCTCCTTCCTTCTCTGCCAAAACCTTGCTTGCTTCCTCCCCCTCTTCCCCTTCCGTCCATTCCTCCTCCTCCCCCTTTCCTGCTCATCTCGTTTGCTCCCTCTTCACTTTCGAGCAGGAGAACTCTTTAAAAAAAACAACAACAAAAAAAAGCCCCTACAAACCCCACCCCCCCCACAAAAACCTGACTTGCTGATGACAGCGTTGAAGAGGCAAAAGAACGAAGACAAACAACGAGCAACATGGGATTTGTTGTGATAATCATCCAACAGAGGACGAAGAGGACAGATAAAAAGTGCAACAATTGTGGTAGAACGGGGAAAAAAGACTGGAGTAATAGTTCGTGAAACGAGTGGGGGGAAATCGAAAAAAAATATTATATATATTTAAAAGGTGCATTTTTCTCAGCCTCCGCATGACTTTGCATGATGTACTGTAAGGATTATATTTAATGTCATATGCAAAAAAAATTATATTTTCCTTCCAGATTGCAAAACTCGATGAAAAATACATGAAAAAAAAACAAAAAAAAAAAAGAATTTAGCCAATCGTATAAAACAGTATTATTGAAAGTATGCAGCACTTTTTTTTCTATTTTTTAATCAGAATTAATATTAAAAGGCGTGTATATACGAAAGGTGCCATTACTCGGTCATATTGACCGTTTTTTTCCCCTGTCTTTCTCTCTCTCTCTCTCTCTCTCCGTCTTTGTCTTGCTCTATCCCTCTCTCTGGCACGCTAATTAAGTAAATGGAGAGTTAAAAGATTCGTTAAGTGTTACGTTGCAGATCCCGGTGATGGCTGGATTGGGAGCATGGGCTGCCTCTCTTTCCCAAAAGCTTCCCAGCTTAGAGCCAGCGGAGCTTCCCAGTGGGACTGTTGGCTCCCCATCCTGCAGCCAGCCAAAGTTCACACAAAGCAGGCGCATAGTCCAAGTCGCCATTGCGCTGGACCGCTAAAGGAGATGTCGAAATGATAAGAAAGTCGGAAACACGATTTGCTGGACCCCCCCCCCCCCGGCCATTCCCGCAAATCCTACGGCCTTTGGGCACGATGGGGCTGCGAAGGGTTGGGGGCTTTCTAGTTCGACTGATAAGGTTCAGGCTGAGAGCACCTGGAGATAGAAGTTGCCGCTCTGCTTGCCAGATCTCCTGTCCGTGGGCTGATCAGGGTCCACGGGGGCAGGAGTCACTGAAAGAAGTTCATTCTTGTCAGGCCGTTGCAGCTCAGGAGCCTCCGATGTTCCACTGGCTGAGGGCGTTAGAGGTCCCTATTTCTATTGGCTCCAAATTGCTGAGGGTCTCTTTGCTTTGTTGGGATGCTTCGCTGACTGCAGATTGCTATTGCTGTTTGGGTCCAGAGTCTCTCAGTGTGACTGAGAACCCTCACTGTTCCATTAGCTAAGTGTGGAGACAACAAGTTTTTTGGTTGTAATGCCAGTTCATTCTTTGAGGGATCAGAACTGTCAGATGTATCTCAGGTCAATAACTTGGCGTTTCCCCTTCCCCTCCTGCCCTATTTTGCTAACTTATAACCTTCAATGCTAATATCTGAGTATTAAAAGCTGCAGGATTTCGTAATTGAAATCAAACGCTCTGCACTGTACAGTGCAATAAAGCCTCTATCACTGTGCTGTTATATACCCACACTTTATAAACGAGAACTGAACACCTCATAGTCCTGATACTTAACAGGCAGGACTTTGTAGACATACACTGTGCAGTGTAATATCAAGTGTCCCAAGCACTGGGGCAGTCAATGGGTTGGGTAGTTTAGTGCCCTCTCACCCATGGGAACTAGGTCTGAATCCAGGCAGGAGGGGTGTAGGTCCTCTTCCTGTTGTGGGGGGAACTGCGTGACGCAGTGCACCCGAGCTTTCCTTTCACACACAGGAGCTGAGTTTAAATCTGGCTCATCCACAGGATACGGTTCCCCTCTTTCTGAAGGCCCCTTTAATCCTCATCAGGGACAAAACCTTCTCAAACACGTTCAGTTTTTTTTTTGTTCAAAATCCAGTTGGTGGAAGAAATAAGTTCATGGCAAAGGGCTGCCATTAAATTGAACCGTTAAGATCATTTTATTCAGTGGAGTTGAGTTGCAAGGATTAAAACGTAGACATGTTCTGAGGTGATCCGCAGGCGGGGCGGGGATGTTGCTGCAGGAATGCATCACCTTCCATTTGAACAGGGGCGATACTTGTCTTTGAAATTTTCACTGTGAATTGGAAAAGCATTGCAATCCCAATCAAAGCAGGTCCTCCACCTGGAGCAACACTGATATCTCACACAAACATATACACGCACGCACGTACACACATGCACACACGTACATATACACACATGCACATATGGATACAGGCACAGACACATGTAAACACACATGTATACACATACATGCACATATACACACACGCACGTATGCACTCGCATGTATACACATGCACGCATGCATGCAAACACAATCCATGTATATTATTTAAAAAGACAATTCCCATTTGGGCCTACCAATAAGGACAAGTCCAAAGCTCCACTGCGTTTTATTTTTTCAGTTTGTTTGTGGCTGGTTACATGAGACAAGGAATTAGAGTCAACAGTCTCAGCAGAAGAATGTTTAAAGCTGTCATACGACATTTCTTTGTCTGCTATTTTAACCTGTTCACACTGTAGGCTATACTGGGTGCAAATTCAATCTCCTTATGGGATGTTCATTTATAATTCTACTTGGTGACATTGGTTGTGATGGGCCGAGTACATCCATTGGCAACCAAGAGAGTTCAGAGTGCGAAACTATTCAATAGGAAAGGGCTGACCTTGGGTAGAAGTGGACGCTGACATCATTACTGGCTCAGGATATTCAATGTTCCAATCTTCTTAACATGCAAATATCACACTCTACACACTCTCTCTCTTCTCTGCAGCCTCACTAAGACGCATCAGACCATCTCCTGCTCAAACACATTCTTTCCCAGGACCTCCAGACTGTGGAGGTCCTTACCTTGCCCAGACTTTTCTCCGATCTACAATCTTCTAGTTTCTATAACCTAAACTGGGCATTATCTAGTTACTACTTCCTAATTTATCTTCTACTCTTTTCAACCTGAGTGTTGCCCTGCACTCAGGCCCTCGTCCCTTCACGTTGGGTTTTCAATAATAATTTAAAGAAACATAATCGGTGAGCGTTAGCCTTTATGGGAACTCCATTCATCTCCAGTAAATGATAGAATGAACCAACCTTCCTCCTGAGGCTCAAATTACACCAACAGGTCAACATAGAACGAGGGATGTTCTCCGAGAGCAGAAAGTACATCACCTGGTTCCTAGAAGTCAAACCTTTCTGTGGAGGAGTTGAGTTTTTCACAACCTTAAAACCATATCAAATGCAAAGTACCTCCAGTGGTAGATTAGTCATATTGTTAAGCAACCAATATTCCCATCAAGTTCAAAGAAAGAATCCAAGGTGTCCAAGTTGGACTTCTCAATAGAATAACAATGCTGCAGTACTTACCTTCTGCCAACAGATGCCACCAGCACATTGGAAAAATAATGCATCATATCCCATTTAGCAAGCCTGCTAGAGACATCTAGGGGTGGCAATCCATTACTGCCCAATTGTTTCTGCTTGAATCCAATATTGAACTCCTGAATATCGGATCTGGGAATTTGAACAGATTCAATAATTTCAGCACTGTGGATCTAATTACTCCCCCCTCCCCATCCAAAGAGTTATATGCATATTCGTTTATGTGTCTGGTATGTTATATTGGTGTTGGTATATTGGAAGCATTTTCTCATGAACGTTTAGGCCTATTGGTTGCAAAAGGGCAAAGGATGTCAGTAAAGTACCGAACAGTGCAATTATTCCTTAGAGAGGGACTTCATTCCTTGAGGTTTAAATGCATCTTGGAATCAGTCTCTAAAAGGGGAACTTAACTCACAGATGTTATCCAATAATCCTCAGTGCTGTAAGGAGAGCTCTCAATGCCAGTTGCAGGTGTTCCTTTGGGCTATTTTGCTCCTGTGTTTTATTCAGCAAAAAGCATTGCTCAGAAGCTACAATTCTCAGCACATGTTAGAATCATGGAAAGGTTATAGCAACAGAAGGAGGCCATTCGGCCCATCGAGTCCGCGCCGGCTCTATGCAAGAGCAATCCAGCTAGTCCCGCTGCCCCGCCCTTTCCCTGTAGCCCTGCAAATTTTTTTCCTTTCAAGTACTTATCCGTCCCTGTTTGACGTAGGAAAGCACCCACTGTCTCCACGATGTTGCCAAAGGGAAATTTGCCACATCGAACGTCTTCTCACACATGTCCCCTCAGAATGGTAGGGTTACATTATGACTCCCTCGTCCTCGTTTCCAAATCCCGCCACTGCCCCGCCCATCTATCTGAGTGAGTTTCACCGGCTGTATGTTCCCACGTTCACTTCCTGCTCCTCTGCCACTGAACTAATACTTGATCCCAACCCCCTGCACTTCTTCCCCATTGAAGACCATTTATCCATTCACAACACCCATGCCCTCTGGCTTTCTCTCCTCAAACCCACTTGCCTCACTGCTTCCCTTTACCTTCAAACACGTCCAAGAACACTTCTGTTTGACCTTGCCTTCGATCTCCCTCTCCCCGCTCCCCCCCCCGCCCACCGCCTCCTCACCAACCCCACACCTCCCTCTTCCCTACCCAGAATTTCCCACCTTTCCTTCAGCTCCATGGGCACATTTCTCAAGCCTTCCGAGAGGTTTCCTTTCACTTGTTGGGAGGCTTGCTGGTGTTAAAACACAGGAGGCCTCAGGATGAAGAGCCGTAGAGACAGACCTCATCCTTGAAGGATAAAACGTACTTGGAAAAAAAAAAACCTCCAAATGCAGGAATTGACATGGTTATTTGCTGCGGCCACGTTCTGTACATTGTGAGCTCTGGTAAATAAACCCGACAGTTCTGATTTATTGAACAGTGAATGGCATCACCCGCAATGGGCCTGGTGTAACACTTAACCAGTTTGGTCTTGCCGAATTTTGCTCTGAAATATTTATGCATTGTTGAATCTTTTTAATCCCTTTGAATGTTTTCCTTTAAGCATGCCTGTGATTGGTCGGACCTGCCCTCCCCTTTAAACCTACTGAGATTTTAAAAAAAAAAGGAAGAAAAAAAAATTAAATTAAATTGTCTGAAGTATTTTTATTCTTTGCACTGGTTGGTGAAAGCATTGTAAATGTGTACTGAGGGGACTGGGCTCCAGGGATCCCAGAACTATCACTGATTGGGTCATTGGCGCTGGTTAGCAAACTGATCCTAACGGGAGCAGGGAAGGGATAGGCTGGTCATGGAGATAAGGTGGACATTCTGCACCAATTGGTGATCTGGTTCTGGTCAACCGATCAAGGAGGGGTGTGGGTGGTGTCTTAATAGAACAGCCGTTTCCCCCTTCTTTCACTTTGGCAGAAGGCGGCTAAATTCTCTGGAGAACAAAATGGAGGGTTAATATTTCTGATGGGGCTCGCTCTTCGTCACGCCACAAAACCGTGGAGATTTTGGGGAGCAAGATCGGTGCCCCCATTCTCCCCACCTCCCCACCTCTCATTCTGTGGAATTACTAGTTACCGCTGTGTCACTGTGGAGAGTGAAGCTCAGAGGCTTAACTGCACAGACCGAGAAACCATTGGGGGGCAGTGGTTGGGGGGTGGGGGGAGTGGGGGCAGGGGAGAGAGGTGGGGGAGTCATTGCTACACCTCTGCACTGCTACACGGCTGGTTGAGAGTGGCATTGGCAGGGGTCTGGGGACACTAAGGAAGAAAGGAAAAGGGTGGGAGGGAAGGATGGAAGGATTTTAACCTCAAATTAAACAAAAGTTCACCCCTAGACCCCCTCAGCTGTCTGCTATATGCCTGCAACCCAGCACCATTTTAATTTTTAGAAGTAAAATAATCTAACTTTCTTTCAAGAAATAGTATCAATGGTGTTAATAATAAAGGCCCTGCCCTCCTTTTGTGTTGTTGTAGCCACGGGGCACCCTGTCCACAGGGACGGACGGGACAGCCAGGGAGGTCTTTGGCAAACTCCAAGGTGAGAAAGCCAGTGGGTACTGAGAGGTGGGAGGCTGTCCGTTAGAGGTTAGGGATCTCATAGAGAGAGGACTTCCTCCCACTGCCACTCTTAGCAGGTTCATAAAACCGTGCAGAAGCAAAGGAAATCTTTCCGCTGGGCTTACAAAGTCAAAGTCGACGGATCGGAGGAAATCTCCCCTTCCCCACTCCCCTCCCCTCACCATTCCCCACGCCCTCCCCACTCCCCTCCCCTCATCTCACCCTTCCCCCTCCCCTTATCTCACCCTTCCCCCTCCCCACTCCCCACTCCCCCTCCCCACTCCCCCTCCCACTCCCCACTGCTCTCCCTCTCCCCACTCCCTCTTCCCTTCCCCACTCCCCCACCCCTTCTCCACTTCTCTTCCCCTCCCCTCCGGACTCCTTTCCCCTCATCTCACCCTTCCCCCCTCCCCACTCCCACTCCCCTTCCGCACTCCCCCTCCCCACTCCCCTTCCCCTTCTCCACTCCCCACTCCCCCTCCCCCTCCCCACTCCCCTTCCCCCTCTCCACTCCCCCTCCCCACTCCCCCCCCACTCCCCTCCCTACACCTCACCCTTCCCCCTCCCCGCTCCCCCTCCCATTCTCCCCCCCTCCCCACTCCCTTCCCCCCTCCCCACTCCCCTTCCTTGTTGGTCCAAGGGGATTATTGACGGCCTCTTGCTCGTCAACACGCAAAAACGGTCACACCTTCTGGTGCAGCCGAGTCACTGCCACCCCCTCCACCAGGCCCGCTTGGCCCGTCCCCTGCGTGCGGGCTGCCCAGTGAGTGAGCCCGAGGGGTTGGTATCTCTGTGTTCACTGGAGCCCGATGCCCTCTTTATTCTGTGTATGTGATTTCAGATTCAACCTTGACTGATATTCACATGATATCTGTGTTGATATTTATGCAAAAATTTTTAACAGAAAGGTTATGCGCAATAACAACTAAAAATTTACAGGAAAAATGTACAAAGTATTTGTGCAATATTTTTGGGTGACATTTTATCAAAAAGGAAAAAAAAATGCCGGAGAATATTAACGCGTGAAGCATGGCAGGGAAGAAGTGTTTCTCTGCAGAGTTTAAAGGAACATTGGTGTTTTATAAATATATGTTGGGTTAAATTTACGATGTACAAAAATCTGTTTGAGAGCATCTTCAGAATCTTCAGACTGATCCCAAATATGTTGTGTTTTGTTTGAATGGTTCAAATCTCCCCCTTCCCCCACTGCCCCCTCTCCCCCCACCGCCCCCCTCTCCTCCCCCCACCTCCCACCCCCGGTAAATATCCCTGGTACTAGGAGGGCTTAAAGCAGAGGACAGGGAGCAAGCTCGATTCCTGGGCCCCAGTTTGTAGCGCAACAGCTGTCCTTAGTTTGGTTCTGGTTGAGTTGTCCCCTGTTCAGTGGGTGCAAGCACACGGGGAATAACTGGCCGCAGTTCACTAACCGTTGGGCAGTGTGACTCAGAGAGATTGTGAGAACGAAGTGATGGGGGAGAATGGGAATTGGGAAATGGGTCCCAGCTGAATATAGAGAAGGGGAATAAGGCACAGTGATCAGAAGCACCCTACTCTACATCGAACCAGTACTCTAGCTCAACCGGAGGAGGCTTCTTTCCGGTGTAGAGGGAGCTTTACTCTGTATCTAACCCGTGCTGTACCTGCCCTGGGAGTGTTTGATGGGACAGTGTAGAGGGAGCTTTACTCTGTATCTAACCCGTGCTGTACCTGCCCTGGGAGTGTTTGATGGGACAGTGTAGAGGGAGCTTTACTCTGTATCTAACCCGTGCTGTACCTGCCCTGGGAGTGTTTGATGGGACAGTGTAGAGGGAGCTTTACTCTGTATCTAACCCGTGCTGTACCTGCCCTGGGAGTGTTTGATGGGACAGTGTAGAGGGAGATTTACTCTGTATCTAACCCGTGCTGTACCTGCCCTCGGAGTGTTTGATGGGACAGTTTAGAGGGAGCTTTACTCTGCATCTAACCCGTGCTGTACCTGCCCTGGCCGTGTTTGATGGGACAATGTAGAGGGAGCTTTACTCTGTATCTAACCCGTGCTGTACCTGCCCTGGGAATGTTTGATGGGACTGTATAGGGTGAACTTTACTCTGTATCTAACCTGTGCTGTACCTGCTATGGGAGTGTTTCATGGGGACAGTGTAGAGGGAGCTTTACTCTGTATCTAACCCATGCTGCACCTGCCCTGGGAGTGTTTGCTGGGACAGTGTAGAGGGAGCTTTACTCTGTATCTGACCCTATGCTGTACCTGCCCTGGGAGTGTTTGATGGGGCAGTGTAGAGGGAGCTTTACTCTGTATCTGACCCTATGCTGTACCTGCCCTGGGAGTGTTTGATGGGACAGTGTAGAGGGAGCTTTACTCTGTATCTAACCCGTGCTGTACCTGCCCTGGGAGTGTTTGATGGGACAATATAGAGGGAGCTTTACTCTGTATCTAACCCGTGCTGTACCTGCCCTGGGAGTGTTTGATGGGACAGTGTAGAGGGAGCTTTACTCTGTATCTAACCCATGCTGTACCTGATTGCTTGAGCCCCTGATGACACTGACTGTAGAGAAATCACCCCGACATATGCTAACACTACCTAACTGGTGGTCGTTCCATTTCCCCATTATAAGAGGTCCTAATTGTGTATCTAATCTTTGTATAATGGGGTGGGAGGACGCAACAGGTGGAAGAAACACTGGATGTTTGAGGCGATCAGGAAAATTTACAAGATGGTCTCCAAGTTCTTTTTGTATTAATTTGTTGAGAGATTTTCAGACATCTAGAAGAATCTGATGAATTAAAAGCTTGCCAAAACAAAAACTAAACAGAAAAACACAGGTATGAACCTTTTGAGTTTGGACTGTTATTGACAGCTCTTGAAATCTGTGCATGCTTTTGATTGTTCAAACATCTGCAGACAAAAAAACCCAGTACGAATGCCTATAAATTGAGTAGAGTTAGAGAAATGTACAGAACTGTAAAACATTTCTTAATCACACTATTCTCTGAATAAATGGGGAAAAAAAAAATCCTTACCTTGTGAAGTCGTTTTTTTAAAATTGGTGATGCTTACAATCTGTTGCATCTTTGCCATGACACCTTGTCCTATCTTCTGTTCGTGGGATCTGGTAATCAAGGTAGAGTGGGGTAGATTTTGACTCAGTGCATTAGTGTAAAAGGGGGTGATAATGAATCAGCAGCTCATTTTACATCTCTCCCCGCTTTTATTTTGGGGATGTGGGCGTCGCTGGCGAGGCCAGCATTTATTGCCCATCCCTAATTGCCCCTTGAGAAGGTGGTGGTGAGCCGCCTTCTTGAACCGCCGCAGTCCGTGTGGTGACGGTTCTCCCACAGTGCTGTTAGGAAGGGAGTTCCAGGATTTTGACCCAGCGACGATGAAGGAACGGCCGATATATGTCCAAGTCGGGACGGTGTGTACAGAGGGATAGTCGTGCTCAGCAGCTCGTTCCTGATCCATTTTGACCAGGGTCTCCAACCCACCAGGCTTGGCCTGGAGTCTTCAGGAATTATATTTGTTTCATTTTCTTCGAGTGCTTCTGTTTATTAGTCATAAACATATTGGAGATGGGAAAAAGTCTAACTGACTGACAGTCAAGCTTTGTCCAATCAGGAAACAAAAAGTCTTTTCGCTTTCCAGTTGGCCGTGGAAAGGTGGAGCAAGGCGAGGATGGATGTATCGGGCGACTAATGGCAGGAGCGCTGGGGCAGGTCATGTGATGAAACCTCCAGGAATACATTCAACCTGAGTTGGCAACCCTAACTTTGCGGGTTGAGAGAGGTGCTCTTGCAGGCCAGCACTGGAGGCTGATTCCCGGGGATGCCAGTATCATCGCAGTGTGCCCACTGAGCCAACCTTCTGTGGGTTTCAGTTGTGCCACGGTGGGTGTGAGTGCTACCGCACTTGGGTGGGATTAAGCACACCCCTTTATGTAAGGAGTGTTCCTGACACACTGACCAGCTACTGGCAGCAGGCCCAAGAACCAGGGCACCAGATTTTAAGGACGTTTCCCCTGATTCAGCCTCACTGGGTGCCGGCTGAGTTACTTTCCATGGTGCCAGGCTACTCCTGCCGCTCAGTGGGACTCCGTGTCTGCTTGTACTTCGGGGGGAATCCCAGGAGCAGGCTCAAGGTCGGGTCCAGGAGGAGCATTAACGGAAGGCCCAAGGCATTGTTGGCACTGGTTCAACTACACACCGTCCATAAAAGGTTAATGGGGGGAAAAGGGAGAATCTGGGTGTCCAGAAATGAGTGATGACACAACTCACCATGATTGTGTTTCGCTGGTCCAGCTGATTCCCACCAACCTGCATTTATATAGCGCATTTAACGTAGCAAAGTGTCCCAAGGCGCTTCACAGGAGCGATTATCAAACAAAAATTGACATCAAGCCACATATAAGGATATTAGGACAGGTGGTCACGGAGGTAGGTTTTAAGGCGCGACTTAAAGGAGAGAGAAGTTTAGGGAAGGAATTCCAGAGCTTAGGGCCTAGGCAGCTGAAGGCACGGCCGCCAATGGTGGAGCGAAGAAAATCAGGGATGCGCAAGTAGCCAGAATTGGAGGAGCGCAGAGATCTCGAAGGGTTGTAGGGCCGGAGGAGGTTACAGACATAGGGAGGGGCGAGGGCCATGGAGGGATTTGAAGACAAAGATGAGAATTTTAAAATCGAGGCGTTGCCGGACAGGGAGCCAATGTAGATCAGTGAGCACAGGGGGTGATGGGTGAAAGGGACTTGGTGAGAGTTAGTATACGGGCAGCAGAGTTTTGGATGATCTCAAGTTTACGGAGGGTGGAAGGTGGGAGGTCGGCCAGGAGAGCATTGGAGTAGTCCAGTCTGGAGGTAACAACGGCATGGATGAGGATTTCAGCAGCAGATGAACTGAGGCAGGGGCGGAGACGGGCGATGTTACGGAGGTGGAAGTAGGTGATCTTAAAGGCCGGGGTCAGAAATATCACTACCAAAGACCTCGTGGTACCAAGGATGCCTCACTGAACCTACTGACTTAGTTCCAGTGCACCTGTGACCCTGACGGTGTGAAGTGAATCTCTGGATGTTATGTTATCATCAAGGTTGCTACAGGTGCCATTACAAATCAGCCATGGTCTCACTGAATGGCAAAACAGGCTTGAGGGGCAGCAGTGCCTCTGCCTGTTCCTACACACAGTGGTCACAGTGTCACAGCCACTTGTGCGTGCACAGATTCCCTAGGTTCCCAATGCGTGAGATGATCTAACCCCACCTGTACATGTGAATGCAGGAGAGAGGTGTGCTTATGTCATTCTGCCATAGGAACGTAGGAGCAGGAGTAGGCCATTCAGCCCCTCGTGCCTGCTCCGCCATTTGATAAGTTCATGGCAGATCTGTGATCTAACTCCATGTACCTGCCTTTGGCCCATATCCCTTAATACCTTTGGTTGGCAAAAAGCTATCTATCTCAGATTTAAATTTAGCAATTGAGCTAGTATCAATTGCCATTTGCGGAAGAGAGTTCCAAACTTCTACCACCCTTTGTGTGTAGAAATGTTTTCTAATCTCGCTCCTGAAAGGTCTGGCTCTAATTTTTAGACTGTGCCCCCTACACCTAGAATTCCCAACCAGCGGAAATAGTTTCTCTCTATCCACCCTATCCGTTCCCCTTAATATCTTATAAACTTCGATCGGATCACCCCTTAACCTTCGAAACTCCAGAGAACACAACCCCAATGACCCAGACTATAATATAAAAGCAGCTCTCGTCCAGCATTGCCCAATAAAGTCACACACCACTCATTTTGTTGAACTCGTTTCCAGGGAACGTGGAACGGAGACAACCCCACCCCTCCCCCGCTCGTTTCCACGACGATCGTCTATTCAGAAAGAAAGAACGTGCGTTTACACAGCACCTTTCACCTGCGCAAAAACGTCCCAAAGTGTTTGGCGGCCAATGAAGTGCTTCTGAAGCACAGGCACTGTTGTAATATAGGGGAACGAGGCAGCCAATTTGCGCACAGCAAGGTCCCACAAATCAACAGCGGCAAAAAGTATTTGCCTCGGCCTAACCTAACCGTTTCATGGAGGTACCTGGATGACAAATTTGAATCAACCTGGATTGTAATTATCTTCTAAAGATCACAAATCACAAACTAATTGGATCCCGCCCCTTCCCCCGGTTGGGCCCACAAGAAATATTGGCGTGATCACCCAACCCAAGTGGAGTGGGTCAAATACTGACCTTTCACCTCTGAGACCCGATTTGAATCCAGCCCAGAATGATGCGATGAAAGCCTTCTCTGCGTATTGGGTCCTTTGCAAAATTGGTTCTGGCGGTCTCAGTCCAGTTCCTAGTGGGCACGGTTTTAAGGCAGATAGCTGTCTCTAATCGGCAACGTCACTCAGAGGCTGCTGTAGGTAACTTTGTTGTATCTTCGCACTCTTCTCTTGGAGAACAGCGTGAAGTAGTGAAAGGACTGTAGGCTGATTAACAGTCTGACAGGCCGCAACGTAAACGCTCCTTCCATGGCTGTGACCATCTCCATACCAGCTGATGGGGGGTGGGGGAGTCAGTCCTACACCCTGGGAGGGTTTTATGGGCTCACACAACCCATATGATGAGGGGGAGCCACTCACACGACACGTGAATCCTGCTGGATGTCAGCCCAGAATTCAGAGCCGGAGCTACGGTCTCCGCTCGCCGGGACCGTCTGGAGCTACAGTCTCCGCTCGCCGGGACCGTCTGGAGCTCCGGTCTCCCCTCGCCGGGACCGTCTGGAGCTCCGGTCTCCCCTCGCCGGGACCGTCTGGAGGTCTGGTCTCCGCTCGCCGGGACCGTCTGGAGCTCCGGTCTCCGCTCGCCGGGACCGTCTGGAGCTCCGGTCTCCGCTCGCCGGGACCGTCTGGAGATCCGGTCTCCCCTCGCCGGGACCGTCTGGAGGTCTGGTCTCCACTCGCCGGGACCGTCTGGAGCTCCGGTCTCCGCTCGCCGGGACCGTCTGGAGGTCTGGTCTCCGCTCTCCGGGACCGTCTGGAGGTCTGGTCTCCACTCGCCGGGACCGTCTGGAGCTCCGGTCTCCACTCGCCGGGACCGTCTGGAGGTCTGGTCTCCACTCGCCGGGACCGTCTGGAGCTCCGGTCTCCGCTCGCCGGGACCGTCTGGAGGTCTGGTCTCCGCTCGCCGGGACCGTCTGGAGGTCTGGTCTCCGCTCGCCGGGACCGTCTGGAGCGAGGGTTTGAGCCCTGAACCTTCCAACTCAGAAGCACGAATGCTCCCACTGAACTAAAAGCTCACTGATGCAACAGAGGGTTCGTCTGAGGCTCATTGTCAGGTAGAGTAGAGGGACCTCAGTCAAGAAGCAGTCCAGCTCCCTCTTGAAGGCAGAACAGAGAGTCAGCACCCACCACACCAGCCGGCCACGTATTCCAGGAGCTCACTACTCTCCGGGAAAAGTAGTATCGTCAACATCCAGTCTATTCCTACCCTGATGTAATTTAAACTCGTGTCCCCCGGCCATTCCCAAACTAGAATAATCTATGACTAGTTATGCAATCCAGCCCTTTCGTTATTCCATGAACCTCTATCAGATCGCCTCTTAGTCTACGCTACACTGTGATTCAAACCAGTACAAATCATCATTAAGAGTTTTTGTTCAATCACAAAGATCTCAAACTCAGAACAAGTCTTAATCCTCACGGAAAAACAATGGGCGGAAGGTTTCCCACTGGTGCGCTGGGATTCTCTCAGTGTTGCTGGTAATAGTCACCGACCTCAGGTTGTTAAGGACACCTGGAAAAGGCGGGGTTCAACTCTCCCCCACCCCCCCCCCCTTCCCTTGCCCCTGCCCGATTTGAACTCAGGCGGAGGTCAGTGTTCGGCTCATTTGCATGGGCTGGGCGAGTGACGGACGGGAATGCCACCTATGAATGGGCCCCCACCCCAGATACGGGGGAGGGAAGCTGAGCCCTGCTGCAGGCCTAAGCCTCCTTCACCGGCATTGATTCCTGGTGAGGTCTGGGTGGGGTTGCCAACTCTGCTTGGACGTATTCAGGGAGGTTTCGTCACATGACCTGCTGCTTCCAACCGCCCCGCCCCCACGCTCTCGCTATTGGTCACCCTCTCAAGGCACCGCCAATTGGAAAGCGAGCAGAAGCTTTATTACCTGATTGGATAATTCTTGACTGTCAGCCTTTCTTCCCATCTCCAAAACTACTATAATTAATGCTCAAAAGTGTTCAAAGAAAATGAAAAAAAAAACACAGCAAGATCCCATGATTCCCCCCAGGGTTGCTCACAACAGTGTCCTGAAGAATAATCTTCAATCCCTGGAGGGTTGGCAACCCTTGGTCTGGCAGAAACAGCAATGAGATGGCCTCAAGCCCTCCAGTGGATCCCTGCTGCACCCGACAAGGAAAGACTTGAACTTACCTGAGATGCTAGGAGGTTGCTGGCAGCCCCTTTACGGGTCCTCTGATCTGAAGGGACTGTTCAGTAACTTCTTATGGCTCAGCTTCCTCGAGTGCTCATTTCTGTGGGAGACTGAGCATCGTTTACATTGAATTTAATTGCTGCCGCTGATCCAGGTGGGAGCTTCCCAGTCACACCGGGAATTCCCAGGAAATGTTCGTCAAGAGCGCAAGCCTTGTGTTATGGATCTCCGCTCTCACCTCCTCTTTCTGATGCCCCAGAACCATAGGACGTTTTGCTGCTTCTCTTCCTTGCCTATCGGTACGTGAGGTGACCCACCACTATTACATCCAGCAGGTCGCGCTCTGGGGTTGTTTCCGTGGACAGGTCGTTAGCCTGACTCACGACCCCCACCACCCTCCTACCGGGAGAATCAGCTAGATGCCACGGTGGTGGTGGGGAGCCGTCAGCACACCACTCCCATTGGACGCGAGTGCCCCACTGGATGACGACCCAGAATTCGGAGATGGAGGCCTCGTCTCCACTCGTCGAGACTACATGGGGCAGTAGGCAGGAGCAAATTGGCCCCAAGGACCATCTCAGTCCTGTTGGTAAGAGTCACCAGCCCCAGGTTCCTAAGGTGACCTGAAGACAAGACCCTCCTCATTCCATTGGTCAAGGTTACTGATTCCAGGCTGCTAAGGGAGCCTTGAGATACAAATCCCTTATGCTCATAAGGGTCAATTAATTATAAAAAACAAAAACAATGAAGAGATTGGAGGGAGAATAAATAACTAAAACAATGGGAATAGAAATTTTTCTTGTACTGAACGCCAATCATAAAAACACAAATATCTGTTCTCCCAGCTGTGATCATCTAACACAGCACAGGCCAGGAGATCAAACCTAGGACTCCCGGTCTGTGCAGCCCACACAGTGCATGTGGTCTCTGAGCCACAGGGAAGCTATGGCTCCATTTTAATAACAATGCCACACATAAATATATGAATCACAGGTAATTTTATTGAGCTGAGGGAGTCTCTGATTATTGGGGAGTCTCTGATTATTGGGGAGTCTCTGATTATTGGGGAGTCTTTGATTATTGGGGAGTCTCTGATTATTGGGGATTCTCTGGTTATTGGGGAGTCTCTGATTATTGGGGATTCTTTGATTATTGGGGAGTCTTTGATTATTGGGGAGTCTCTGATTATTGGGGATTCTTTGATTATTGGGGAGTCTCTGATTATTGGGGAGTCTCTGATTATTGGGGAGTCTCTGATTATTGGGGATTCTTTGATTATTGGGGAGTCTTTGATTATTGGGGAGTCTCTGATTATTGGGGATTCTTTGATTATTGGGGAGTCTCTGATTATTGGGGAGTCTCTGATTATTGGGGAGTCTCTGATTATTGGGGAATCTTTGATTATTGGGGAGTCTCTGATTATTGGGGAGTCTCTGATTATTGGGGAGTCTTTGATTATTGGGGATTCTTTGATTGTTGGGGAGTCTCTGATTATTGGGGAATCTTTGATTATTGGGGAGTCTTTGATTGTTGGGGAGTCTCTGATTATTGGGGAGTCTTTGATTGTTGGGGAGTCTTTGATTATTGGGGAGTCTCCGATTATTGGGGAGTCTCTGATTGTTGGGGAGTCTCTGGTTGTTGGGGAGTCTTTGATTATTGGGGAGTCTCTGGTTGTTGGGGATTCTTTGATTATTGGGGAGTCTTTGATTATTGGGGAGTCTTTGATTATTGGGGAGTCTTTGATTATTGGGGAGTCTTTGATTGTTGGGGATTCTTTGATTATTGGGGAGTCTTTGATTGTTGGGGAGTCTCTGATTGTTGGGGATTCTTTGATTATTGGGGAGTCTTTGATTATTGGGGTGTCTTTGATTATTGGGGAGTCTTTGATTGTTGGGGAGTCTCTGATTGTTGGGGATTCTTTGATTATTGGGGAGTCTTTGATTGTTGGGGATTCTTTGATTATTGGGGAGTCTTTGATTGTTGCGGAGTCTCTGATTATTGGGGAGTCTCTGATTATTGGGGAGTCTTTGATTGTTGGGGATTCTTTGATTATTGGGGAGTCTCTGATTATTGGGGAGTATTTGATTGTTGGGGAGTCTCTGATTGTTGGGGAGTCTTTGATTGTTGGGGATTCTTTGATTATTGGGGAGTCTCTGATTGTTGGGGAGTCTTTGATTGTTGGGGATTCTTTGATTATTGGGGAGTCTCTGATTGTTGGGGAGTCTTTGATTGTTGGGGAGTCTTTGATTGTTGGGGATTCTTTGATTATTGGGGAGTCTCTGATTATCGGGGAGTCTCTGATTGTTGGGGAGTCTCTGATTATTGGGGAGTCTCTGATTGTTGTGGAGTCTCTGATTATTGGGGAGTCTTTGATTGTTGGGGATTCTTTGATTATTGGGGAGTCTTTGATTATTGGGGAGTCTTTGATTGTTGGGGATTCTTTGATTATTGGGGAGTCTTTGATTGTTGGGGATTCTTTGATTGTTGGGGAGTCTCTGATTATTGGGGATTCTTTGATTATTGGGGAGTCTTTGATTATTGGAGAGTCTTTGATTGTGGGGGATTCTTTGATTGTTGGGGAGTCTCTGATTATTGGGGATTCTTTGATTATTGGGGAGTCATTGATTATTGGGGAGTCTCTGATTGTTGGGGATTCTTTGATTGTTGGGGAGTCTCTGATTGTTGGGGATTCTTTGATTATTGGGGAGTCATTGATTGTTGGGGAGTCTTTGATTATTGGGGAGTCTTTGATTATTGGGGAGTCTCTGATTGTTGGGGAGTCTCTGATTGTTGGGGAGTCTCTGATTATTGGGGAGTCTTTGATTGTTGAGGATTCTTTGATTGTTGGGGAGTCTCTGATTGTTGGGGAGTCTTTGATTATTGGGGAGTCTCTGATTATTCGGGAGTCTTTGATTGTTGGGGAGTCTTTGATTATTGGGGAGTCTCTGATTATTGGGGAGTCTTTGATTGTTGGGGAATTTTTGATTATTGGGGAGTCTTTGATTGTTGGGGATTCTTTGATTATTGGGGAGTCTTTGATTGTTGGGGAGTCTTTGATTATTGGGGAGTCTCTGATTATTGGGGAGTCTTTGATTGTTGGGGATTCTTTGATTATTGGGGAGTCTCTGATTGTTGGGGAGTCTTTGATTATTGGGGAGTCTCTGATTATTCGGGAGTCTTTGATTGTTGGGGAGTCTTTGATTATTGGGGAGTCTCTGATTATTGGGGAGTCTTTGATTGTTGGGGAATTTTTGATTATTGGGGAGTCTTTGATTGTTGGGGATTCTTTGATTATTGGGGAGTCTTTGATTGTTGGGGAGTCTTTGATTATTGGGGATTCTCTGATTATTGGGGAGTCTCTGGTTATTGGGGAGTCTCTGATTATTGGGGATTCTTTGATTATTGGGGAGTCTTTGATTATTGGGGAGTCTCTGATTATTGGGGATTCTTTGATTATTGGGGAGTCTCTGATTATTGGGGAGTCTCTGATTATTGGGGAGTCTCTGATTATTGGGGAATCTTTGATTATTGGGGAGTCTCTGATTATTGGGGAGTCTCTGATTATTGGGGAGTCTCTGATTATTGGGGAGTCTTTGATTATTGGGGATTCTTTGATTGTTGGGGAGTCTCTGATTATTGGGGAATCTTTGATTATTGGGGAGTCTTTGATTGTTGGGGAGTCTCTGATTATTGGGGAGTCTTTGATTGTTGGGGAGTCTTTGAGTATTGGGGAGTCTCCGATTATTGGGGAGTCTCTGATTGTTGGGGAGTCTCTGGTTGTTGGGGAGTCTTTGATTATTGGGGAGTCTCTGGTTGTTGGGGATTCTTTGATTATTGGGGAGTCTTTGATTATTGCGGAGTCTCTGATTATTGCGGAGTCTCTGATTATTGGGGAGTCTTTGATTGTTGGGGATTCTTTGATTATTGGGGAGTCTCTGATTATTGGGGAGTCTTTGATTGTTGGGGAGTCTCTGATTGTTGGGGAGTCTTTGATTGTTGGGGATTCTTTGATTATTGGGGAGTCTCTGATTGTTGGGGAGTCTTTGATTGTTGGGGATTCTTTGATTATTGGGGAGTCTCTGATTGTTGGGGAGTCTTTGATTGTTGGGGAGTCTTTGATTGTTGGGGATTCTTTGATTATTGGGGAGTCTCTGATTATCGGGGAGTCTCTGATTGTTGGGGAGTCTCTGATTATTGGGGAGTCTCTGATTGTTGTGGAGTCTCTGATTATTGGGGAGTCTTTGATTGTTGGGGATTCTTTGATTATTGGGGAGTCTTTGATTATTGGGGAGTCTTTGATTGTTGGGGATTCTTTGATTATTGGGGAGTCTTTGATTGTTGGGGAGTCTTTGATTATTGGAGAGTCTTTGATTGTTGGGGATTCTTTGATTGTTGGGGAGTCTCTGATTATTGGGGATTCTTTGATTATTGGGGAGTCTTTGATTATTGGAGAGTCTTTGATTGTTGGGGATTCTTTGATTGTTGGGGAGTCTCTGATTATTGGGGAGTCTTTGATTGTTGGGGATTCTTTGATTATTGGGGAGTCTCTGATTATTGGGGAGTCTTTGATTGTTGGGGATTCTTTGATTATTGGGGAGTCTCTGATTGTTGGGGATTCTTTGATTATTGGGGAGTCTCTGATTATTGGGGAGTCTCTGATTGTTGGGGAGTCTTTGATTATTGGGGAGTCTCTGATTATTGGGGAGTCTTTGATTGTTGGGGAGTCTCTGATTATTGGGGAGTCTTTGATTGTTGGGGAATTTTTGATTGTTGGGGATTCTCTGATTGTTAGGAGGGGGCAGTCACTGATTAGTGGAGAGCATTAACACTGGCATGGGCCTGTTGGGCCGAATGGCCTGTTCCTGTGCAGTATATTCTGTGTAAAGTGCCTCTGATCTGATGCCTGCAGTGTATAGTCACACCTTTTGTTGGGGGCAACTGAGGGCGAACATCAAATCCTGCCTCTCTATCGTACTGATGGAACAATTCAATGTTGTCACAAGACAGGAAGCAATATTTTCAAGAGCAGAGAAATACATCTCTGGGAACCAAATATCAGTTTCTGTAGGGTTGGACAGTGGCCAGAACTAAATGTTGGCAAATCTGAGCTCAGATGTTTCCTTTTCATGCAGAAATGGAAAGCTGGAACACAGCCAGCTTTTAAAATTATCATTGAGCTGCAAAAGGAAAAGTGATTTCAGTGCTTGATGTTGTCGCTGATTCAGTGGGAGGCTATTTGCACAAGTGAGCCAATCATCAGGTTACAATCCAATAAGGCATCACGCAATAAGGACCCTTAGTTCAGACCGCACGGGTTCAGATATGCTTTGTAGGTTTAATTTAGTAAAGACTTGGGAGTCCTGTGCTGAAATATAGATAAGAAGCCGCCAGAAGGACCAAAAAATAATTTAGAGGTGGCAGGACACCCTAAGTGTCCTCAGTGGATAAGCGCATCACATGTTTGGTTGCTGAGTCACAAGATCAAGAAGGTCACAGGTTCAATTCTTCTGCTGAGTCGATATGCTGAGTTAGCTGATCCCAGAGGGTAAGTGTTCTATTCCTCAGCTCTAATGTACTTTAGCTTGACAAACACAAAATGTTCATGCGATAAAAAATACCCCACGTGACCTTCCCAAATGTGACCATTCCAATATAAAGCTCCCATTAAGAGCGGACTCAGGTGGCTCGTCCTCGCCTGAGTTTGCAGCCCAACTATTAAGATGACAACCTCAGTAACCTTTCTATCTTCTAAGTGTGGATGGTGCCTATTACCGTGCAGGCTATAGACATCAAAGGGTTTATGTTCTAACACCGTGGAATTGCTTGAGAGGGAAGTCAAGTAATGAGTAAAAGTACAATGGAGAGTTTACATATTTTGACTCTCAGAAGCAGCCTCCTCAAAAAAAAATCTTGAATCTACCAATAGCTTTTGGGATTGAAATTAGGAGCTGTGATCAGTCTGGGCTGGGGTCACTTGTAGGTCACTGTGTTGAAATCAAAACTCATAGCACCATCGTCTGCTCATTCAATTCATTCTTTCTCAGACCCTCAAAACTGTGGAACTCCTTTCTTCCCTCAGTCTTCCCTTCCTCCTACATTCTGTCGACCTTTGAAACCCAAGTTTGGTGTCACGTAATTATCTTGTTTTTACCTCATCTTCCGATTTATTTTCTCCCCCCACTCCGATCTTTGTTGACCCTTCACCTAGGTTTCTCAACAAGCAAAAAGGGGGAAAACTCGAAGTGAGCCAGGCATGTCCATCCGGATCGTATGCCACACAACCATAGATTGGAAAAGATCCACAAAACAGCATGAGGAGTGCCAACGGGCATGCCAAGAGTGCCAATTATTCTGCATCCCTGCGACATGGGAGGGCAGCCTCAATACAGGGAGCAACCTTCAAGGCAGAGGGAGAGAGAAAAATAACAGGTTGAGACAGTCCAGTCACCTTAGGAAGTTAGGAACATAGCGACAGGATTAGACCATTCAGCCCCTCAAGCCTGTTCCGCCATTCAATTAGATCATGGCTGACCTGTGTCTTAACTCCATTTACCCGCCTTGGTTCCATAACGCTTAATACCCTTGCCTAACAAAAATCTATCAATCTCAGTTTTGAAATGTTTAATTAATCTAGTCTTAACAGCTTTTTGGGGAGGGAGTTCCAGATTTCCACTCCCCTTTGTGTGAAGAAGTGTTTCCTGACATCACCCCTGAACGGCCGAGCTCTAATTTTAAAGTTATGCCCCCTTGTTCTGGACTCCTCCCACCGGAGGAAATAGTTTCTCTCTATCTACCCTATCAACTCCTTCAATCATCATAAACACCTCAATCAGATCACCCCTTAATCTTCTATAATCGAGGGAATACAAGCCTAGTCTGTGCAACCTGTCCTTATAATTTAACCCTTTTAGTCCCGGTATCATTCTGGTGAATCTGCACTGCACCCCCTCCAAGGCGAATATATCCTTCCTGAGGTACAGTGCCCAGAACTGAACGCAGGGCTTTAAACCTTGTGCTTGTGCTTGAAGTTACTGCAGTCTGGCTGTCTGCAACCTCTTGCTCCTCAAGCAACCTCCCCCTGTGCCTCTTTGGTCATTGCTCCCTCTGAACTTCCCTCTCTTCTTCCTCCAAATCCCCCCCCCCAGGTACACACCATCCCACCCAATCTCCTCCCCTCCCGCATCCTCCGCTGTGTCAGAATTCAATGATAATTGCAGAGTAATAATATCCTTCTACAGGCAGTGGGTATAACCAAATAAATTGGGAATTAATTATCATAGTGGATAAAATGCATCATTTTCTACTCTGGTTTCACGTCAAGCAACAAGACAATATTATTATTTATCCTTTGTTTAGATTTATTTTTTTGCTTACCTTAGCAGTTTTGCTTTATTTTTACTCTTTTGGTGCTTCAAGCTTTCCGGAATATATATTGGATCAATTCAGCCAAGTGAGACAGGCATACCTTTTATAAATGAATATATACAGATCGTACATCAGCGGTTTTTGTTATAAAGAAATGCCAATAACATCAGCAAACCTCCTCCAGAGCAGAGCTGCCTTTCAATACAAGGCACTGACCGATCCAGGGCCCCACTGATCCCAACTCCTGGTTTGACTTTCCCTGGGACACTGTGCAGTTTTCCCAGGATCTGTCTCTGTACCTACGCAGTGGTTTTCCTGTCGGTGAAAATGCAACAAAAAGCAACATGATACTTTTCAAATGGCGAAAGCAAATATCATTCACTGCTCCCATATCATAGTATCAAAGTATGTTAGAGCACAGGAGGAGACCATTCGGCCCATCGTGCCTGTGCTGGCTCTTTGAAAGAGCTATCCAATTAGTCCCACTCCCCTGCTCTTTCCCTATCTGGAGTGGTACTCCTCTGTACACTCCTGGATGAGATTACTAGAAACAAAAATGGTCATAGCTAATTCCTTCTCTTGCCTCTAGCCTCCAACCTCTTGCTCCTCAAGCAACCTCCCCCTGTGCCTCTTTGGTCATTGCTCCCTCTGAACTTCCCTCTCTTCTTCCTCCAAATCCCCCCCCCCAGGTACACACCATCCCACCCAATCTCCTCCCCTCCCGCATCCTCCGCTGTGTCAGAATTCAAGACCCACCGCACTGCCGCCTGCTCGAGCACACTCTTTCCCAGGAGCTCGAAAAGTGTGGAACTCCTCAGCACCTTTCAATCTCACTCCCTCCGACAACCTAGAGGTCATTAAGATGCAACCTTAGTGGCACGCAGCCATACTTATTGACTTGTCTTCTCTCAGACTACTTCAACCTTAGCGGTGTCCTACGGAGCTTAGTCTTTCACCTAGGTCTCTCTCAGTTTTAAGAAAGAGTACACAGTAATTATCTACACTTATCACCAAGCACTAATATGTGATTTCTATTCCTTATAGTTTTCTTCCATTCTTCCCTGAGGCTTTTCGCCAGGATATGTTTCCTTGGACACTTCCTGTTGCTTCGGCCAAGTGGTCATTCTTCATATGTTGCTTAGCAAGTGAGCGTGACCAGGTTGTTCATACGCAAAAGGGTTCAAGCAGCCTTCATTCATAGGTGTACTCACACACTTACCAGCAGGACTCACCACGTAGTGTTCAGGTGTGCAAACTTTAGCGTTTCTCCCCGTCTCTGGCACAGGGGCATTCAGGCCACCTGTGGTACCTGGGCTGCCTTGCCAGCTGTGATCACTTGCCTTGGTACAGGTTAGTCTCTCTGGCCTGGTCTGGTCTAGTACTAACCGGGAGGTTCCTGGGCCATCGGAAGAGTTCTGTTGGGTGGTTTTGTTTTACCGTAACCCCCTCCCGACCGCACTCCAGCCGGTCGCGGCTCTCTGTGAGTGACATCACGGACCGGGGGTGGGAGACGCACGGTCATTGCGGGAGGTATGGGAACTCTATCTTACTGTGCCACTGGCAGTAAACTAAGCCGCGCAATTGGACGTAGGCCGGGAAATTTCTCGGCGTCGCTCCCAATCCCACTCCCGATCCCTCTCCCGCTCCTGATTCCACTCCCGATCCCGCTCCCAATTCCACTCCCGATCCCGCTCCCGATTCCACTCCTGCTCCCGCTCCCAATTCCACTCCCGATCCCGCTCCCGATTCCACTCCTGCTCCCGCTCCCAATTCCACTCCCGATTCCGCTCCCGATCCCGCTCCCGATTCCACTCCCGCTCCCGCTCCCAATTCCACTCCCGATTCCGCTCCCGATCCCGCTCCCGATTCCACTCCCGCTCCCGCTCCCGATTCCACTCCTGCTCCCGCTCCCAATTCCACTCCCGATTCCGCTCCCGATTCCACTCCCGCTCCCGATTCCACTCCCGATCCCGCTCCCAACTCCACTCCAGCTCCCGCTTCCGATTTCACTCCTTCCCCCGCTCCCGATTCCACTCCTGATCCCACTCCTGATAACACTCCTGCTCCCGATCCCTCTCCTGCTCTCGATTCTCCTCCCGATCCCTCTCCCTCTCCTGATTCTGCTCCCGTTCTCACCAGCGTCACTTCGCGTTTCCAGCCGCACTTCCGGCAAAGTGATGCCAACGTAGAGCGAATAGCTCCAAGGAATTGCCTGGCCCAAATTGAGCCAACGAGAGTCTCCTGACTTTACGTAACAAGGCAGACCTTATTTTTTGCATTTTAATGCTTTAATCGAACAACATCTGAAAATAAAAATTATATTTGGTCCAGCGTAGACTGTTTCCCTCCAGATGAACAGTGCCATTATGTCCTTACCACGCAGGGCTGGTTGATTGGGCACCGAGTAATCCAATGTTGGCTCCATCATTGATCTGCTGGTGACACTTGTCTGCCATCTGCTGCCCTCTTTCACTCAACCGGCGGGTGCAACCAGCCTGGATTCCTTTGAGTCCTCTCATGATCAGCCTGGTAGGACTCTTGGAACAACACGAGTGCCATTTCAACTGATGTGCCACTCGTACCCGATGTAATTCATTGCTCCTTGCGAGTGTGGACTTCAAAGGCTTTTAATGTTTCTACAAATGTAAGGAGTCTTACAACACCAGGTTATAGTCCAACTCCTTACATTTGTCCACCCCAGTCCATCACCAGCATCTCCACATCAATGTTTCTACAACGATGGTCGTTTATGAAATTGACTACTCATCTCTTCATTTCAATATGTAAAAATTATTTTCCCCCCCTCCCCCTTTCTTTTGTGCTCAGTGTTCAACCGAGACTTAATGAGTAGCACTCTCAACTCTGAGTCAGAAGGTCATGGGTTCAATTCCCACTCCAGCGACCCCCTTCCGACCCCTGACCCCAATATGATGGTGGGAGAAACGCCAAGCAAACTCAGCCCCCACCCCCAATGTATTGATTAGGCAACCAGTTTGAGGCAGATTGCCCCCCTAGGCCAAAGTGAGAAGATGGACCAGAGTCTGATTGCTGCTGTATGTAACCGTTGCTTTAAACCTTAGGAAGCGTCTTAACTTTTTTTTCCCAGTTTGGTCTTCGATTTACCGAGAACCCTGAAGCATAATTCAAAATAACAACGTCGCCTGCCCGACGATGAGGTCTGACCTGCGTCAGGTGACATAACACAAGCTCACAGCTGAAGCATCTTCTCCGAGCTGAGCTGAACAACACTCATTGGAACATTGCGGACATTAAAGCCAGCCAATCAGTTTGAGCTGCATGCTGTGTTGCCATGGTAACCCCCTATACTTTGCACTTCAAAGTGCCTTTAGCTCTTTGCGTGGAGAAGGGGATCAAAGTCGGAGAGGTAGAGCTTGGGGGGGGGGAAGTGGGGGGGAGCAGGGAAAGAGTGAGATTCCAGCCTCGAGGTGCCTCACTCGATATTTGTCAGGGCCTCTCTGTTCTCAATGCACATTGTTCAGCTTTGCTGACACAGGCACTGGAAGTGCTTGGCTCACAGTTTACCAATGACAGCGCACAGCCTGTTTCATTACCAGGTTCTAAATTTAACCGCAAAAAGGCCTCCCTGAGGATGCAGAAAATGATTAAACGCTGTACACAGTCCAAGCTCTGAGCCAACGTGCTCCTGCTTAAAGGGATTGATCCCGTGACGGAGGGGGTTAGGGAGGGGGTAGGCTATTCCTGGGAATGAACAGTGCAGTCATTTCTAGGATAAGGACCACCGATGCAGATGGACGGAGAGCCCACCCAGAGTGACCTACTCTCGTGCCTCGCAAGTGCCAAGTTTTAATCAGGTCAACCTGACATTAAAAAGGGACCTCTGGAGAGGCTGCAGCAGGGAGGGGGAACTCGTAATACACCAAAACATCAGCTGATTGGCAGGTCCCCCGGTTAGCCGCACGTGCCCAGCAACTGGCCTGCAAGTTGAGAGGTGTGGCCCTACAGATATCACCCTCACGAAAGGTCAACTGTGGCTCAGTGGGTCGCACTCTTGCCTCTGAGTCAGAGGGTTGAGGGGTTAAGTCCCACTCCAGAGACTTAAGCACAAATTCTAGGCAGACCCTCCCAGTGCCAGTACCGAGGGTCATAGGTGGATGAGATGTTACAACCATGGCCCTCTCTACTCCCTCAGGTGGGTGTAAAAGATCCCATGGCACTGTTGTGAGGAAGAGCAGGGGAGTTCTCCCCAGTGTCCTGGCCAATATTTATCCCTCAAGCAACATAATTAGAATACAGATTATCTGCGTTTTACTACTGATGATCTTGCTGTGCGATCATTGGCTGCCGTGATTTCTCCGTTACAACATTTCTAAAGTACTTCATTGGCTGTAAAGCACTTTGGGAGGACCTGAGGTCATGAAAGGTGCTGTATAAATGCACGTCTTTCTTTCCAGTTTAAATATTTCCTAATGGAAATAAATTGGTTTTTTTCCCATGTGTATTTAACACTACTCCAGCTCGTCTAAACAGCTCCTTGCTTTCAGCCATCCTGAATCTAAATCTGAACTTTCCAATTATCTAACAGACTTCCACACACCAGCTGTCAGCTCACATTGCAACAGGGACTGTGACAGATTGCAAAGGCCAATTCCTCCTTTCCAGCTCCATCAGGACAGGCCCCAAGTTCCTTCAGTTGCTCGTGATCTACACTGAAAATATGTGCGCTCATTCCGAAACATTTTGGTGTGTAAAGAAAATAGTGACGGTCGATCCAGTTAAAAGACAGATTGCGATTTACGTCCTTGTTCCTGCAAATCGAAATAAAATGGTGAATTATGCCACCGTTCTTCAGTATAAGTTTAATTTGCCAATCACGAGATAATTGGCAAAAGAACCGGGGGGGAGATGAGGAGAATTTTTTTTTACGCAGCGAATTGTAACGATCCAGAATGCACTGCCTGAAAGGGCGGTGGAAGCAGATTCAGCGGTAACTTTTGAAAGGGGATTTGATTAAATACTTGGAAAGGAAATATTTGCAGGGCTATGGGGAAAGAGCAGGGGGAGTGTGGGACTAATTAGATAGCTCTTTCAACGAGCCGGCACAGGCACGATGGGCCGAACGGCCTCCTCCTGTGTTGTAAGATTCTATGATCTGTAAGGTTGTCCCCACTCAGCCGACATCGGCTTTTTTGTATTTCTCCGTCCCTCCGCTGCACCGTCAGCCACCTTGGCCCCACTCGAAAGATTTCTTACTCTTGGGATTTGCGTCTGCTAATTTCTGAGCTCCTCTGTCCCTCTCAGGGCCCATTAACATGTTTTTGAACTGATCCTATATTCATCCCACAGGTGCCTCTCACCATTGTATTTTCTTCCCTATTTCACCTCTGATAGATTTGTTTATCCATTTAAGATCACACTTCTTTCATCTCTGCTTGACAATCCTAGGTGTGTATTTATCCTGCATGCTTGGATTATCCCTTTAAAGCTGTTCCATGTGCCCTCTACAGAACAATGCCAACCAACCTGGTTTCTTAAGCTCGTCCCTTATTCCCTTCAAGTTGTCAGTGGTCACTCTTCCTACTTCTATCTGATTGCGTCAGCCTGTTAACCACTCAGCTCCATTCATCCCAGTCACCTCTTCAAGAGAGAGACGATGTCTCCTGACTTAGGCTGTATGTGTGGGAGCAGTCAATGGGCAAGGTGGTCATATATTTTTGTATCTTGTGACTCCAGCAGGACTGTACAAAGAAGTGACGAGATGGTTTGTGTAATGTTATTTTTTTTATTCGTTCATGGGGTGTGGGCGTCGCTGGCATTTATTGCCCATCCCTAATTGCCCTTGAGAAGGTGGTGGTGAGCTGCCTTCTTGAACCGCTGCAGTCTGCATGGTGAAGGTGCTCCCACAGTGCTGTTAGGTAGGGAGTTCCAGGATTTTGACCCAGCGACGATGAAGGAACGGCGATATTTTTCCAAGTCAGGATGGTGTGTGACTTAGGTGGTGCAGGTGGTGTTGTTCCCATGTCCCTGCTGCCCTTGTCCTTCTAGGTGGTAGAGGTCGCGGGTTTGGGAGGTGCTGTCGAAGAAGCCTTGGCGAGTTGCTGCAGTGCATCCTGTAGACGGTAGACACTGCAGCCACGGTGCGCCGGTGGTGAAGGTGATCAACCAATCTGAGACCGTTTGGGGCTTGCACAATACAAGGATGATACCAGAACTGAGAGGTTATACTTATCAAGAAAGACTGATCAGGCTGGGGCTCTTTTCTCTGGAAAAGAGAAGACTGAGGGGTGACCTGATCGAGGTCTTTAAGAGTATGAAAGGGTTTGATAAGGTAGACGTACAGAAGATGTTTCCACTTGTGGGGGAGACCAAAACTAGGGGCCATAAATATAAGATAGTCACTAATAAATCCAATATGGAATTCAGGAGAAACATCTTTACTCAGAGAGTGGTGAGAATGTGGAACTTGCTACCACATGTAGTGGTTGAGGTGAATAGCATTGATATATTTAAGGCGAAACTAGATAAGTACATGAGAAAGGAATAGAAGGATATGCTGATAGGGTTAGATGAAGAGGGGTAGGAGGAGAATCATGTGGAGCATAAACACCAGCATAGACCTATTGGGCTGAATGGCCTGTTTCAGTACTGTGCATTCTGTGTTGAGCTCCCTACTTGATTGCCACATCAACCCCTCGGAATCTGCTGATTGCGCTCCCAAGTTAAAGTCCTCACCTGACCACTCAGTAAAAGCAGGGCTGGCGGAGCGTTACTGCATTAACGTCCCGTGCCTTGAGTTTGGGGGTGCACGAGATCACCACCTTAATCCGGGCACCTGGGCGAGGTGATGATCTGAGGATGGTCGGCGACTTCTCCACGAGGAGGATAAATCAGAAAGATACTCGCTTTGTAGTGTCAGATGTGGCTCAGTGGGTAGCACATTCCCCTCTTGAATCAGAATGGTCCTGGGTTCATAGTCCCACTCCAGAGACTTGAGCACAAAAATCTAGGCCGACACTCCTGGTGCGGCACTGAGGGAGTCCTTCGGATGAGATGTTAAACCGAGGTTCTGTCTGCCCTCTCAGGTGCAGATAAAAGATCCCACGGTACTATTGCAAAGAAGAGCAGGGCAGTTCTCCCCGGTGTCCTGGACCAACATTTATCCCTCAATCAACATCACTAAAAAACAGATTATCTGGTTATTATCTCATTGCTGTTTGTTGAAACTTGATGTGAGCAAATTGGCTGCTGTGTTTCCTACATTACAACAATGACTACACTTTAAAAAGTGCTTCATTGGCTGTAAAGTGCTTTGGGATGTCCTGAGGTCATGAAAGGTGCTATATCGAATGCAAATCTTTCTTACGCGGCTCCCCTGTGCAGACACCCTAGTGACCAGCCATGGGTAGAGGCCTGACTGCGTCACTCATCTGCACTCTCACTTGGAAGATGCTATAAGGAGACCCGGAAAAAGAGGAGCAAAACAGAAGGAAACAATCAGAAATAAATTAACTGAAATGTTTTCTGTGTGTTTTATCGCTCTTGTTTCTGTGATTTACTTTCTCGTTTTGATCTATGGACAGGACTGTTGCTCTGTTAGTCAGGTGACACGATTCTCCTGCGCTGATTGGGCAATATGCTGCTATGCTCTAAATCTACTGCAGTTACGTGATGCTACTCTTGTCTTTCAATTGGCCAACGAAGCTCCTGTTCTATTGATTGTGAGCATACCTATAAATCTCAGCAATCCCATCTATCTCCTGGTTGGAGAAGGCTTGTGAGTACATCATGCAGCAAAACAAGGCCACGGGCTCCTCGTTAAGGCCCTCACAGTTTTCCGAAAACACTTGTAAAATAATTTTCTGTCCCCGACTGGCTGGTTTAGCTAAAGGGCCCTTGCAGATTTATAAAGTGCTATAACACTTATTTCTTTGCCCCCTGTTGGAGGGACTGGAAGACCAGACCCAGTCACCATCCATCTCAGGAGAAATGGACCTTGACGACAGCAGTGATGTAGTGCGGAATTGCAGCAACACTGCAGCAAGACGGAGCCACTGCCTCATTGAAATGCTGCTCAGACACCAAGATCATTACAGCATCATTACTCACGTAGCCTGTGGATGTGGCTGTGCAGTTGAAAGCTGCAGTTGTAATAGATTACCGAGAGTGGGGCAGCTCAAAAGGCAGAATCGCCATTCTTTCCTTTTGGTTTAACTGTCGCAATACAGCGTGTCATTCTTTCACCTCCACCACTTGGCTTCAACTGCAACGCAGCTAGCGAGGATAAGCTCCTTTTTCTGACGGGTTAAACACTGTCCTTCACTTCTGGAACCTGGCTTCAAATCCAGAGAATGACTCTTTCTCTTTCTTTCTCCTCTCTCTCTTCTCTGTCTATAAATATATTTCTTTCTGTCTATCTCTCTCTTCTCTGTCTATAAATATATTTCTTTCTGTCTATCTCTCTCTCTATCTTTCTGTCTATTTTTTTACATAGAATTATACAGAACTTTACAGCACAGAAACAGGCCATTCGGCCCAACAGGTCTATGCCGGTGTTTATGCTCCACACGAGCCTCCTCCCGGAGGTTACCCAGTCTGCCTTGACCCCTGGCCACACCGATCTCACTCTCCATCCACCCATTGGGGTAGAAATTGGACCTCATTGCACCCATCTCACGGGTGTAAAACAGGGGCAACGAGGGCCAATTTCAGGACCTAAGACCCTGTGCCCAAAGGAAGCCTGAAGGACGCCCGACATGATAGTGGGTCGGCCATTTTACAGTGGCCGTCTATAATAGGAGTTAAGCCTCTTACATATGTAAATAACTTCAATGGAAATTAAAATCGAGAAAGATGTAAAACGGGCTGCCGATTCGCTATCACCGTTTTAAATAGTGTCAAAATTATGCCCTTTCTCTCTAGGCTGACACTCCAGTACAGTACTGAGGGAGTGCTGCACTGTCGGAGGTGCCGTCTTTCAGATGAGATGCTAAACCGAGGCCCCGTTTACCCTCTCAGGTGGATGTAAATGATCCCAAGGCACTATTTCGAAGAAGAGCAGGGGAGTTCTCTCCTGGTATCCTGGGCCAATATCTATCCCTCAACCAACACCTAAAACAGATTATCTGGTCATTTATCACATTGCTATTTGTGGGATCTTGCTGTGCGCAAATTGGCTGCCCGTTTCCTACATTAGAACAGTGACTAAACTTCAAGAAGTATTTCATTGGCTGTAAAGCGCTTTGGGACGTCCTGAGGTCGTGAAAGGCGCTATATAAATGCAGGTCTTTCTTTTTTTTCTCTCTGTTCCTCTTTTTCTCTCCTTCTCTTCCTGGCTCTTTTCCTCAATCCTTTCCTTGCTCACTCTGATGGAAGACTGGACAGAACAGTTCATTAAAACCTGGTAAAAAATGACTCTCTATTCATTTGTGTTTCTTTATTTAGCGAAGAGAAATGGCTGTGGAAGAGATTTATTATTTAAAAGGGTGTAATGAACACACACTCCGTGATGATGATAAAAAGCTTTGGTTAATTATTAGCGGCTCAGCATTGCTTAATTACCAAATTAAACCCTCAAAGACCCTCAGAACCGGCATGTGAATTAACCGACAAAGCAAAATCACAAGCGAAGGACTCGGAAAGGTGGCTGTGGAGAAACAAAGCAGGAGAGATATTGCCCCCAAATGACTCACCGTAGCAGCTGCTGAGACAGGAGGCCCTTTGCTCACAGACACAGCACAAGGACCAGGCGATTAGTCATTTCTCAGCATCAAAATTTACCACCGTCTCGAATTCACTGCTAAATTCCAGGTGAGACGTGGAATCCTCATGCTGTTGAGGCAGATAGTGTGAACGGGGAGGCTTGATGCATGCAACGAGAGAGAAGGGAAACACGGCAGCCAACTTGTGCTCAGCAAGGGCCCAGAACTTCCCTGCTCTGCTTCGAAATAGTGCTGTAGGATCTTGGTTGAGGGTACTGCATGATGTGGAGATGCCGGTATTGCAGTCACTGTTGTTTTGTTGGCAAATACGTTGAAAGAAAGAAAGTAAAACTTGCATTTATATAGCGCCTTTCATGACCCAAAGTGCTTTACAGCCAATGACGTACTTTTTGAAGTGTCGTCACTGTTGTAATGTCGGAAACGCAGCAGCCAATTTGCTCACAGCAACGTCCCACAAACAGCAATGTGATAAGTGACCAGATAGTCTGTTTTTTTCTGATGTTGGTTGAGGGATAAATACTGGCCAGGACACCGGGGAGAACTCCTTCGAAATAGTGCCATGGGATCTTTTACGCCCACCTGAGAGGGCAGACGGGGCCTCGGTTTAATATCTCATCCAAAAGACAGCACTGCACTCCCTCAATATTGGCACTGTCAGCCTAAATTATGTGCTTAAGTTTCCAGAGTGGGGTTTGAACCCACAACCTTCAAACTCAGAAGATGAGAGCACAACCCACTGAGCCACAGCTGACACCCCTAAGTCTTTGTACACATCTTGTCATGTCTCTGAGAAACATCTCAAGGCACGTCATGTGCAGTGAATGACTTTGAAGGGCGGTGACTGATGTTATCCAGGTGAATGTGGCAGCCATATTGCTCAAGGTAATATCCTTCAGGCAGCAACGCGGTAAATGATCAGTTAACCTCTTTTAGTGAGGTTGAGGGAGGAATATTGGCCAGGACACCGGGAGAACTGTTCTTCGAACAGCTGTCCGGAAACAATGAAGTCCACCAGGACAGGCAGAAGGAGCCTCAGTTAAACGTTACATCTGAATATGGTCGCCAACCCTCCAGGATTGTCCTGGAGTCTCCAGGAATTGAAGATTAATCTCCAGGACACTGCTGCGAGCAAAACCCAGGGAGAAAAATCATCGGGGCAATAAAAAAATGGTGTTTTTTAAATTTTCTTAGAACACTTTTGTTTATTAGTTATAAAAATATCAGAGATAGGGAACAAAGGCTGTTGAGTGATGGTGAAGAATCATCCAATTGGGTAATGAAGAGTCTATTCGCTTTCCGATTGGCTGTGGGAAGGTGGGGTGCCGCGAGGATGGACATGTCGGGCGACCAATGGTGGGAGTGGGGGGTGGATGTGGGGGCGGGGCAGTTGGAGGTAGGAGGTCGTGTGATGAAACGTCCAGGAATACGTCCAACCAGAGTTGGCAACCCCTCTATCTGAAGGATGACACTTCCGGCATTTCAGCAAATCCCCCTCGGTGCTGTAACGGAATGTCAGCCCTGATTATGTGCTCTGGTCTTGAAGTGGGGCTCGAAGGCACAACCTTAGGGACGAGAGTGCTGGATGAGCAGATCTCTGTAGCTGGCCATGGGGCGGGGGAGTGTGGAGCCTGGCTTGTGAATGAAGCTGGAGCTCAGTGAAAGTCTGTTTGCTGCAGTAAGCGTCTTCTGCCTCACTTACCCATTCACAACTCGGGAGGTGGGGGGGAGGGGAGAGACAGAGCTGTCAAACAGTCCCTTCTGTCTCTCCTTCCCTTCAGTCCTTGTACACTCTCATTTCCTGAAACAGACTCGCACGTACGTTCACCCTCCATAAACTTGAGCTCATCCAAAACTCTACTGCCCCGTATCCTAACTCGCACCAAGTCCCGTTCACCCATCACCCCCTGTGCTCGCTGACCTACATTGGCTCCCGGTCCGGGAACGCCTTGATTTTAAAATTCTCATCCTTGTTTTCAAATCCCTCCATGGCCTCGTCCCCCTCCCTATCTCTGTAACCTCCTCCAGCCCTACAACCCTCGAGAACTCTGCGCTCCTCCAATTCTGGCCTCTTGCTCATCCCCGATTTTCATCGCTCCACCATTGGCGGCCGTGCCTTCAGCTGCCTGGGCCCTAAGCTCTGGAATTCCCTCCCTAAACCTCTCCGCCTCTCTCTCCTCCTTTAAGATGCTTCTTAACACCTATCTCTTTAACCAAGCTTTTGGTCACCTGTCCTAATATCTCCTTAGGTGTCAGATTTTGTTGAATAACGCTCCTTGGGATGTTTTACTACGTTAAAGGCACTATAAAAATACAAGTTGCTGTTGTTGTATTTAAAATGAGTGTTTTATTTTATCAATCACCCCTTTGAAATCTGTCTCGTGATGTCTGAGAATGAGGATTGATGCTAAACGGGGTGTTGCATACATTGAAAGAGATTTATACAGCACTCTTCACATCCTCAGGACACCCCAAAAGTGCTTTGCAATCAATGAATTATTGCATGAACTGCAGTCACTGTTGTTTTGTGGGCAATACATTAGCAATGTGAAAAGTGACCAGTTAATCTATTTCGATAATGTTGTTTGAAAGAAAGAACTTGCATTTATATAGCGCCTTTTACAACCTCAGGACGTCCCAAAGCTCTTTACAGCCAATGAAGTACTTTTGAAGTGTAGTTTCTGTTGTAATGTAGGAAACACAGCAGCCAATTTGCGCACAGCAAGATCCCACAAAGTGATAGTGACCTGATAGTCTGTTTTTTAGTGATGTTGGTTGAGGGATAAATATTGGCCCAGGACAGGGGGGGAGCTCCCCTGCTCTTCTTCGAATAGTGCCATGGGATCTTTTACGGTCCGCCTGAAAGAGCGGACTGGGCCTCGGTTTCATGTCTCGTCGGAAAGACGTCACCTCCGCCAGCGCAGCACTCCCTCAGTACTGGCACTGGGAATGTCAGCTTGGATTTTGTGCTCAAGTCTCTGGAGCGGGAATCTGAATCCATGACCTCCTGACTCAGAGGCGAGAGTGAAATCCACTGAGCCACCTGAGGACAAATGTTGGCCAGGACACTGGGGAGAACTCTCCTGCTCGTCTTCGAATAGTGCCACATCCAGATGAAGAGTGGCCCACACAGCGACCGTGCTAATCTGTAAGGCCCGGGCCACAGGGAACGGTGCCTTTGCTCACCGGGCAATCAAGGAGAATCTTCCTTCTGTTTCATTTAGCTTCGTTATTTGGTGCCTAACATATCAAGGATGCTCTGATCCCCTCTATCTCTCTCTCAGATAAAGGACATCAGGCAAATTCTGAGAGACCAGTCCGTTTAATGGCTTTGATTGTTAAAATTATAGGTTAAAAGGAATAAATCAACTGTGAACTCATTTGAAATCCTCTAAAATATCCTGACATTTCAGTAACAATTCCAATTGGGCAGCGGAGGAAGAATTAAACCAAACAAAAGAAACAAAAAGATTTTTGTTGGGTAGGGGTATCAAGGGATATGGAGCAAAGAAGGGCAAACGGGGTTGGGATACAGATCAACTATGATTTGATTGAATGGTGGAGCAGGCTCGAGGGGCTGAATGGCCTTCTCCTGTTCCTAATGTTCCTACGAAACTGTATTTACTCATCTCGCACAAATCACAATAAAAGACGGGTTCAGTACACAATAGCTGGTCGCACTCCCACTAACAGTGCCCGGAACAGCCATTTTGACATGAATGGACCGGTTAATTCCATGCTTTTTCCAGTGCCGTCTTTCAGCTGAGACGTTAAACGGAGACCCCATTTCCCCTCTCAGGTGGATGTAAAAGATCCCACGGCACTTTTTCATAGGAGAGCAGGGGTGTCCTGGCCAATAATTATCCCTCGGCCAACGCCACTGAAACAGAATATCTAGTCATTTATCTCATTGCTGTTTGTGGGATCTTGCTGTGCGCAAATTGGCTGCCATGTTTCCTACATTACATCAGTGATTACACTTCAAATGTACTTCATTGGCTGTAAAACGCTTTGGGACGTCCTGAGGTTGTGAAAGGCGCTATATAAATGCAAGTTCATTCCTTTCTCTCCTTAAAAAAAATAGAGATTTAGCAGGAGCCCTTTGTAAAGGAACAGCAACGACTGGAAAATCTACCAATAGAGAGGGAAAGAGAGAGAGAGAGAGCTAAAGAAAAGAGATATAGAGGGAGAACGCTCCAATTAGCCTCATTAATCGTTTATCCCTCCAAGAGAAGTGTATTTATTTACTCAATGTGACATAAACACCGCTCACAAAAGATGGACGCGATCCAATGCAACTTCAATCTGAGCTGCAAACTGTAAATAAACCCATACCCCCACGTTGCCATGCCGATTCAATCTGAACAAAAGCTGTACAAAATGAACTTGTACGTATTTATCTGTTCTGCGTGGACTTTCCCCTCAGGGAGGGAACAGCAGGGATGAAAATAGCCACAATTTGCACTTGTTTATTCAAAGGGAGACAGGCGCATGCAATGGGATCTAATGTCGACTCCAGTCAGCTCCATGTGACCTGATCTCCTTTCTGTAAAACGCAAAATCAGTCAACTCAGCAGCTGCTTCCCTTCAATCTTAGATTCAGAATTATAGAAATCAGGATAACTTTCCTTACTGTCCCATCAAACACTCCCAGGGCAGCTACAGCAACGGGTTAGATACAGAGTAAAGCTCCCTCTACACTGTCCCATCAAACACTCCCAGGGCAGGTACAGCACGGGTTAGATACAGAGTAAAGCTCCCTCTACACTGTCCCATCAAACACTCCCAGGGCAGGTACAGCACGGGTTAGATACAGAGTAAAGCTCCCTCTACTCTGTCCCATCAAACACTCCCAGGGCAGGTACAACATGGATTAGAGACAGAGTAAAGCTCCCTCTACACTGTCCCATCAAACACTCCCAGGGCAGGTACAGTGCGGATTAGATACAGAGTAAAGCTCCCTCTACTCTGTCCCATCAAACACTCCCAGGGCAGGTACAGCACGGGTTAGATACAGAGTAAAGCTCCCTCTACACTGTCCCATCAAACACTCCCAGGGCAGGTACAGTGCGGATTAGATACAGAGTAAAGCTCCCTCTACTCTGTCCCATCAAACACTCCCAGGGCAGGTACAGCACGGGTTAGATACAGAGTAAAGCTCCCTCTACACTGTCCCATCAAACACTCCCAGGGCAGGTACAGCACGGGTTAGATACAGAGTAAAGCTCCCTCTACTCTGTCCCATCAAACACTCCCAGGGCAGGTACAGCACGGGTTAGATACAGAGTAAAGCTCCCTCTACACTGTCCCATCAAACACTCCCAGGGCAGGTACAGCACAGGTTAGGTACAGAGTAAAGCTCCCTCTACACTGACCCATCAAACACTCCCAGGGCAGGTACAACATGGATTAGAGACAGAGTAGAAGGAGTTACACTGGATATCGGCTCATCCAAGACTGGAAAGTGGACAAACAGTCTGACAACACAGAGGTATTGGAGGAGTTGAGAGAGATGGTGTTGAGATAGAGCTGGGAATAATCAGCGAACATGTGGAACCTGACTTTGTGCCTTCGGATGATGTCGCTGAGGGGGCAGCATGTAGATGACAAGTAGGAAGGAGGAAGTAGGCACTCATGGTGATGGAAGCCAGTCACTACTCTTGGGGTTTTCTCCAAGGCTTGCTTGAGAGACGCTTAAGCATGTGACAGGTTACTGAGGTGATCTCACTGAAATGTATAACATTCTTAGAGGGCTTGACAGGGTAGATGCTGAGAGGCTGTTTCCCCTGGCTGGAGAGTCTAGAACTAGACGTCATGGTCTCAAAATAAGGGGTCTGCCATTTAGGACCGAGATGAGGAAAAATTTCTTCACTCATAGGGTTGTGAATCTTTGGAATTCTCTACCCCAGAGGGCTGTGGATGCTCAGTCGTTGAGTTTGATGAAGACTGAGATCGATGGATATTTGGAGACTAGGGCAATCAAGGGATATGGGGATCAAGCAGGAAAGTGGAGTTGAGGTCGAAGATCAGCCATGGTATTATTGAATGGCAGAGCACGATCAAGGGGCCGTATGGCCGACTCCTGCTCCTATTTCTTATGTTCTTATGTTCCGCTTGTGTCAGGCACACAGCTGACTGAAATGAACTGTATGGGACTGGTTCATAAATTTGAAAGAGGAGACAATCCCGCAGCCATTGGTGTTTTAACTGCACTTTGCAATTTAACAACCCACAAGTGACTCATGATGCATGGAATCTGGGTAATGGTACTGGCAGTTAATTAAGGATTAATTGTGTTCTGCAAACTGAAATGACTGCTTGTGATGTGAGTGGATGAATTCTTATGATGACTTTCATCTGTCTATATTTTAATGGAGGCACAAACCCATTTAAAACAAAGACCTCGATTTTAATTCTGGAGCGGGCTCTTTGGGCGGAGAGGGTGAGTTAGAAACTCATCCACTGCCGCAGGAAAACAGGCCCAGGGTATTTTAACACCTTAGGCCTCATTATCACGTTGCTGGTCTAACTCTCCTGCTCGAAGCAGGATGGAAGTGAGAGGGGAAGAGGCGGCCGGCCTGTGGAAAATCCGTCGGCTCTTGTGCAGCCTGCCAGCGTGGAGATAGCCCGGCATATTCCTCACTCTACCATTACCAACAAGCCAGGGGATCAACCCTGGTTCAATGGGGAGCGTAGAAGTGCATGCCAGGAGCAGCACCAGGCATACCTAAAAATGAGGTGCCAACCTGGGGAAGCTACAGCACAGGACAACATGCATGCTGAACAGCGGAATCAACATGCTAGAGACAGAGCTAAGCGATTCCACAACCAATGGATCAGATCAAAGCTCTGCAGTCCTGCCACATCCAGTCGTGAATGGTGGTGGACAGTTAAACAACTAACGGGAGGAGGAGGCTCTGTAAACATCCCCATCCTCAATGATGGCAGAGCCCAGCACGTGAGTGCAAAAGACAAGGCTGAAGCGTTTGCAACCATCTTCAGCCAGAAGTGCCGAGTGGATGATCCATCTCGGCCTCCTCCCGATATCCCCACCGTCACAGAAGCCAGTCTTCAGCCAATTCAATTCACTTCATGTGATATCAAGAAATGGCTGAGTGCACTGGATACAACAAAGGCTGTGGGCCTCGACAACATCCCAGCTGTAGTGCTGAAGACTTGTGCTCCAGAACTAGCCGCGTCTCTAGCCAAACTGTTCCAGTACAGCTACAACACTGGCATCTACCCGACAATGTGGAAAATTGCCCAGGTATGTCCTGTCCACAAAAAGCAGGACAAATCCAATCAAATCCAATCATCAATTACTGTCCCATCAGTCTACTCTCAATCATCAGCAAAGTGATGGAAGGTGTCATCAACAGTGCTATCAAGCGGCACTTACTCACCAATAACCTGCTCACCGATGCTCAGTTTGGGTTCTGCCAGGACCACTCAGCTCCAGATCTCATTACAGCCTTGGTCAAAACATGGATAAAAGAGCTGAATTCTAGAGATGAGGTGAGAATAACTGCCCTTGACATCAAGGCAGCATTTGACCGAGTGTGGCACCAAGGAGCCCTAGTAAAATTGAAGTCAATGGGAATCAGGGGGAAAACTCTCCAGTGGCTGGAGTCATACCTAGCACAAAGGAAGATGGGAGTGGTTGTTGGAGGCCAATCATCTCAGCCCCAGGACATTGCTGCAAGAGTTCCTCAGGGCAGTGTCCTAGGCCCAACCATCTTCAGCTGCTTCATCAATGACCTTCCCTCCATCATAAGGTCAGAAATGGGGATGTTCGCTGATGATTGAACAGCATTCAGTTCCATTCGCAACCCCTCAGATAATGAAGCAGTCCGTGCCCGCATGCAGCAAGACCTGGACAACATCCAGGCTTGGGCTGATAAGTGGTAAGTAACATTCGCGCCAGAAAAGTGCCAGGCAATGACCATCTCCAACAAGAGAGAGTCTAACCGCCTCCCCTTGACATTCAACAGCATTACCATCACCGAAACCTCCACCATCAACATCCTGGGGGTCACCATTGACCAGAAACTTAACTGGACCAGCCATATAAATACTGTGGCTACAAGAGCAGGTCAGAGGCTGGGTATTCTGCAGCGAGTGACTCACCTCCTGACTCCCCAAAGCCTTTCCACCATCTACAAGGCACAAGTCAGGAGTGTGATGGAATATTCTCCACTTGCCTGGATGAGTGCAGTTCCAACAACACTCAAGGAGCTTGACACCATCCAGGACAAAGCAGCCCGCTTGATTGGTACCCCATCCACCACCCTAAACATTCACTCCCTCCACCACCGGCGCACAGTGGCTGCAGTGTGTATCATCCACAGGATGCACTGCAGCAACTCGCCAAGGCTTCTTCGACAGCACCTCCCAAACCCACGACCTCTACCACCTAGAAGGACAAGGGCAGCAGGCACATGGGAACAACACCACCTGCACGTTCCCCTCCAAGTCACACACCATCCCGACTTGGAAATATATCCGGCGTTCCTTCATCGTCGCTGGGTCAAAATCCTGGAACTCCCTTCCTAACAGCACTGTGGGAGAACCTTCACCACACGGACTGCAGCGGTTCAAGAAGGCGGCTCCCCACCACCTTCTCAAGGGCAATTAGGGATGGGCAATAAATGCTGGCCTCGCCAGCGACGCCCACATCCCATGAACGAATAAAGAAAAGATAGGGGGTTACAGCTGAGGAAGCCAGCTCGGTTACACCACTGATTGGCAAAGCATGCTGGAGAATCAAAATGGCCATTGACTTAGTTTTAACGATCTCCTTCTGCCTCCCAACGCCACCCGCCCTCCCACCTTTCTTCTGGTGCTCCGTAGCAAAAGCCCACAATGTCAAGTGAATAAGTGATGTGTCAACCAAGATATTCGGAAACGGTGGCTGCTATTTCATCTTTACGGAGCAGTCTGGCTGTGTCGCCATGGCGATGTCTTTTCTATTGCGGATTGCTCGCAATCTGCAGCTGGTTGCTGATTCCTCAGACTATCTCTGCGGTCTTGTGGAGGAGAGCAAGAGTTAATAAATCCTTCAGAGCCCGTTAACTACGCAATAAAAACTGAATGGAGTAACCGCTGTCTGTGTGTTTTCACCTGGTTCCACAGTCATTAACTCAGGAAAGGTCGCACTGTGTAAATCTCCTTTCTCCTGAAATAACCCACAATATTCAGGCTGCCTCTTGACAGCAAGTACATTGTGACAACCATCTCTCACCTGTGCTAAACCAACTCCAGGCTAAACTGAACATTCCCCACACAGACAGCCCTCTTCCCAAAATCCCCGACCCCCTTTCAGTCAGTGCAAAGGGTGGCAAGAAAATTCTTCATTTAGCGATAAATGTAGCTTATTTTCTCTCACTCTCTTTTACCCACAAGAATTCTGCGCAACATTCAATTAATCATTGACGAAATCACAATCATTGGTGACAACAACAACTTGCATTTATACAGCGCCTTTAATGTAGTAAAACGTCCTAAGATGCTTCACAGGAGTGATTATCAAACAAAATTTGACATCGAGCCACATAAGGAGATCTTAGGACAGGTGATGAGGTAGGTTTCAAGGAGCATCTTGGAGGAGAGAGGCGGAAAGATGCAGGGAGGGAATTGCAGAGCTTTGGGCCGAGGCAGCTAAAGGCACGGCCGCCAATGGTGGAGCGATGAAAATCAGCGGTGGTCAAGAGGCCAGAATTGGAGGAGCGCAGAGATCTCGGAGGATCGTAGGGCTGGAGGAGGTTACGGAGATAGGGAGGGGGAGAGGCCATGGAGGGAGAACTCCATGAGAGAGAGAACATCGGAACATAGGAACAGGAGGAGGCCATTCAGCCCCTTGAGCATTCTATTAGATCATGGCTGACCTGCACCTCAACTCCATCCATCCGTTTTTGTTCCATGTCCCTCGATAGCATTACCCAACAGAAATCTATCGATCTCACTCTTGAAAACTCCAATTGCCCCCCAGCATCCATAGCCTTTTGGGGGAGAGAATTCCAGATTTCCACTCCCCTTTGTGTGAAAAACAGCTTCCTGATTTCACTCCTGAACGGCCTGGCTCTAATTTTAAGATTACGTCCTCTCATTCTTGACTCCCCCTCCAGAGGAAATAATTTCTCTCTATCTACCCTATCGAATCTTTTAAATATCTTAAACGCTTCGATCAGATCACCCTCAAGGGAATGGAAGCCTAGTCTATGCAACCTGTCCTCCTAATTTAACCCTTTAAGCCCTGGTATCATTCTGGTGAATCTGCGATGCACCCCCTCCAAGGCCAAAATATCCTTCCTGAGGTGCGGTGCCCAGATCTGAACGCAGTATCTCCAGATGAGGTCTGACCAAGGCTCTGTACAACTGGAGCATCACTTCCTCCCCTTTGTACTCTAACCCCTTCGAGATAAATGCCAACATTCCATTAGCCCTTTTTGGTTGCTTTTTGTACCTGTCTACTGGCTTTTGGGCTGTTTTTTCGGCCGATGTAAACGTGTTGCCAACAATATCGTAGGGACACATGTACTCGAAATCTGTGATGACTGTGAGAAAGATTTGGTTCGTTGTAAGACCCAGTTAACAGCCAATCGCGACACGCTGTCATAAAAATCCCAAAGTGGCCACCGATTGACCGAAGCGGGATAAATCTCCCGACGTTTATTAATCCAGCTGTGGAGCGGCGCAGATGTGCCAGACAAATGGCTGAGTGCCAGCAGACAGCATCTACATTCTCCAGTAAAGGGGCCTGCAGGCACCGAATCATCGGAGCAGCCCGTGAGCCCTGCCAGTTATAAATGCTCGCGCTCGGCTGCCTCTGCCGTATTAGTGCGCTAACTTCCAACGTCAAGGCTTCGAGCAGCGGAGTGTAGCAGAGCTGTGACGGATCAGAGTTTAAAATAGATCCTTCTGCCACACTGCGGGCTGACAGCGGAAAGGGCAAATCTCTTCAGTGAAGCTGTTGTTCTCCCCTTGCGATAGCTCCTACTCCACCATCAGCAGTGGGCCTAATTCGGGGCGGGGGAAGCGATTTTAACCCAACCCCGGCCTGTGGGGAAACGAGACACCCCCGCAGGTAAAATTGCCCCCATAACTGGGTCCTTTTTTAAGGTGGTCGAGACACCTGCCTGACTCATTACTGACATGCAAATCAGGCTTCATAGAATGACATCGAAATTACAGCACAGAATCAGGCCATTCGGCCCAACTGGTCTATGCTGGTGTTTGAACCCCACACGAGCCTCCTCCCACCCTACTTCATCTCACCTTTTAAAAATATCCTTCTATTCCTTTCTCCCTCATGTGTTTATCTAGCTTCCCCTTAAATGCATCTATGCTTTTCGCCTCAACTACTCCCTGTGATAGCGAGTTCCACATTCTCACCACTCTCTGGGTAAAGAAGTTTCTCCTGAATTCCCTATTGGATTTATTAGCGACTATTTGATATTTATAATCCCTAGTTTTGGTCTCCCCCACAAGTGAAAACATCTTCTCTACCCTTCATAATTATAAAAACCTCTATCGGGTCACCTCTCAGCCTTCTTTTAGAGAAAAGAGCCCCAGCCTGTTCAGTCTTTCCTGATAGTTATAACCTCTCAGTTCTGGTATCATCCCTCTCACCTTCTTTTCTGTCTATCTCTCCTTGGTCTTCCCTCTGCCCTGACTTTCAGTGCTTCTCAGAAAGCTTAATCTACTTCCCTCTGATCCAAGGGCGGTATTGGCAGCAGGGGGGATGGGTGTGGAATGAGAGGATGACGTGAGGCAGGAGTGTGTGAGATGGAAGTGTGGGAAACAAGGGGGAGGGGGGGTTGTTGTGGGAGGTGAGTGGGGTGGGGGGTGTGGAATGGGTGTGCTGTTTGTGGGACTTTGGCTGCTGCATTTCCTGACATTACAACAGTGACTTCACTTCAAACAAGTACTGCATTGGATGTGAAGGGCTTTAAGATGCCCTGAGGGAACTTACCTGTTTCCTTTATATGTCAGCCGTGGCTCATTGGGTTCACTCTCCCCTCTGAGTCAGAAGGTCGTGGGTTCGAGTCCCACCCCAGGAGACCTGAGCACGTAATCTAGGCTGACATTCCAGTGCAGTACTGAGGGAGTGCTGCACTGTCAAAGGTGCCGCCCTTCAGGATGAGACATTAAACCGAGGCCATGTCTGCCCTCTCAGGTGGATGATAAGATCCCAAGCCCACTATTTCGAAGAAGAGCAGGGGAGTTCTTCCCCTCCAGTTTCCTGGGCCAATATTTATCCCTCAATCAACATCACTAAAAAACAAATTATCTCATTGCTGTTTGTGGGATCTTGCTGTGTACAAATTGCCATATTTCCTATATTACAACAGTGACCGTACTTCATTGGCTGTAAAGCTAATGCTGCTATTTCCTAGCACTTCTCCTTGCTGGACAATGCAATGGAGCCGGGACCACCTCCAGCAAAACCCCCTTCTTAAATCTTCAGGGGCCTATAGTTTAAATAGAAGGCTTTCAGGCCTGCTGTGCATGCTGGGATAGCCTTGCCTACATCGCTGAAAGAGAAAACACTCACAAATTTCTTAACGGGGGTGGGGGGGGGGGGGGAGGAAAAGAGAAAGAGCAAATAAAGAGGGCGGGACATTAAGAGGAGAAACACAGTGAAAGACAGGAAGAGAAGAGGACAGTGCATTAATGTTCTTTTGCCATGTGACAGATGCAGTTTGCTGTATTTAAACCGCATTTGTATTTAAGCTGAAATCAATACCTCAAGTATGGCTGGAAGCTAAAAACAGTGCAGCCAGATGTTACTGGATGTTGACCAGCTCTGTGATTTATATATCGTGCGCCTTCCCTTTTTAAGACGGACGAGCTGGAGCGTGCGGACCGAAGGGACCTGGGATTGCACTCTGGAGTCTGGTGTGCAGTCTCTTTCGGTGCAGGATGTGCAGCCCCTCCCCCCCCCACACTGCAGAGGCTCAGGTGTAAGGGAGGGAGGTGGGGGGAGAGGGAGAGAGGGGAGAGAGAGAGAGAGACTGCAGTCCAGCTGCACCGTGCGGAGTGCGGACGAAACCACCAGATCCCCACAACCCTGCACAATGCTGCTTCCTCTTGGCACGCTGCATCTGAGCAAGCTGCACGCTGACAGAACTAAAGCTCAAAATTCAGGCTGTATTTGTAACGTGGGCATTGTTTTTATTTCCCTTTTCCCCCTCCCTCTCCTTATGACGCTGGAGTAGGATTCCACGGGAACCTTGGCTGAATTTTATCTCTCCCTAGCCGAGGAGGCCAAATCTCGTGGTCCAACTATGACACATGCAGCTTTCTGTATTTAAAAAGAAAGCACTTTCATTTCTATAGCGCCTTTCACGATCTCAGGACGTCCCAAAGTGTTTTACAGCCAATGAAGTACTTTCGGAGCGTAGTCACTGTTGTAATGTAGGGAAACATGACAATTTGCGCACAGCAAGATCCCACAAACAGCAATGCGATACTGACCAGATCATCTGTTTTTTTAGTGATGTTGGCTGAGGGATAAATATTGGCCCCAGGATACCAGGGAGAACTCCCCTGTTCTTCTTCGAAATAGTGGCCGTAGGATCTTTTACGTCCATCTGAGAGGGCAGACGGGGCCTCGGTCTCATTCCAAAGACGGCACCTCCGACAATGCAGCACTCCTCCCGTACTGCACTGGAGTGTCAGCCTGGATTATGTGCTCAAGTCTCTTGAACGCAAAATAACCATCTGATTCAGAGGCGAGAAAGCTACCGCTGAGCCACAGCTGACACCCTATGTATAACCACATTTATATATATGCAGGGATCACCTGAAGTATACAACCCACAACTGATTAGCGAAGAGAGCAGGAGTGGAACCTGGGACCACGCGGTCTGTGTGGTTCAGTACCTCACTGGGTGGTGTGGTTACCCCTTTGAATCATTGACATCTTGCTCAGTCTGAGTTGTGAATGGAGAGTGAATCTAAGTATAAAGTACTGAGAGTTGGGACAGGAGCAACTGTCACATCCAAGCAACATTATTCTATATATAAACCGCCCCCCCACCCCGAACCCCTCGATTAGATTCCAGCCTGCAACTTACTCCCGGGTATCTGTTATTCTATATATAAACCGCCCCCCTGAACCCCTCGATTAGATTCCAGTCAGTAACTCACTCCCGGGTATCTGTTATTCTATATATAAACACCCCGAGCCCCTCGATTAGATTCCAGCCTGCAACTTACTCCCGGGTATCTGTTATTCTATATATAAACCGCCCCCCTGAACCCCTCGATTAGATTCCAGTCAGTAACTCACTCCCGGGTATCTGTTATTCTATATATAAACCCCCCCCTGAACCCCTCGATTAGATTCCAGTCAGTAACTCACTCCCGGGTATCTGTTATTCTATATATAAACCCCCCCCTGAACCCCTCGATTAGATTCCAGCCTGTAACTCACTCCCGGGTATCTGTTATTCTATATATAAACCCCCCGAACCCCTCGATTAGATTCCAGCCTGTAACTCTCTCCTAAGTGTCTGTTATTCTATATATAAACCCCCTGAACCCCTCGATTAGATTCCAGTCAGTAACTCACGCCCGGGTATCTGTTATTCTATATATAAACCCCCCGAACCCCTCGATTAGATTCCAGTCAGTAACTCACTCCCGGGTATCTGTTATTCTATATATAAACCCCCCGAACCCCTCGATTAGATTCCAGTCAGTAACTCACTCCCGGGTATCTGTTATTCTATATATAAACCCCCCCGAACCCCTCGATTAGATTCCAGCCTGTAACTCACTCCCGGGTATCTGTTATTCTATATATAAACCCCCCAAACCCCTCGATTAGATTCCAGTCAGTAACTCACTCCCGGGTATCTGTTATTCTATATATAAACCCCCCCCGAACCCCTCGATTAGATTCCAGTCAGTAACTCACTCCCGGGTATCTGTTATTCTATATATAAACCCCCCGAACCCCTCGATTAGATTCCAGTCAGTAACTCACTCCCGGGTATCTGTTATTCTATATATAAACCCCCCGAACCCCTCGATTAGATTCCAGTCAGTAACTCACTCCCGGGTATCTGTTATTCTATATATAAACCCCCCGAACCCCTCGATTAGATTCCAGTCAGTAACTCACTCCCGGGTATCTGTTATTCTATATATAAACCACCCGAACCCCTCGATTAGATTCCAGCCTGTAACTCACTCCCGGGTATCTGTTATTCTATATATAACCCCCCCCCGAACCCCTCGATTAGATTCCAGTCAGTAACTCACTCCCGGGTATCTGTTATTCTATATATAAACCCCCCGAACCCCTCGATTAGATTCCAGTCAGTAACTCACTCCCGGGTATCTGTTATTCTATATATAAACCCCCCCGAACCCCTCGATTAGATTCCAGCCTGTAACTCACTCCCGGGTATCTGTTATTCTATATATAAACCACCCGAACCCCTCGATTAGATTCCAGTCAGTAACTCACTCCCGGGTATCTGTTATTCTATATATAAACCCCCCGAACCCCTCGATTAGATTCCAGTCAGTAACTCACTCCCGGGTATCTGTTATTCTATATATAAACCCCCCCGAACCCCTCGATTAGATTCCAGTCAGTAACTCACTCCCGGGTATCTGTTATTCTATATATAAACCCCCCGAACCCCTCGATTAGATTCCAGTCAGTAACTCACTCCTGGGTATCTGTTATTCTATATATAAACCCCCCGAACCCCTCGATTAGATTCCAGTCAGTAACTCACTCCCGGGTATCTGTTATTCTATATATAAACCCCCCGAACCCCTCGATTAGATTCCAGCCTGTAACTCACTCCCGGGTATCTGTTATTCTATATATAAACCCCCCGAACCCCTCGATTAGATTCCAGCCTGTAACTCACTCCCGGGTATCTGTTATTCTATATATAAACCCCCCGAACCCCTCGATTAGATTCCAGTCAGTAACTCACTCCCGGGTATCTGTTATTCTATATATAAACCCCCCGAACCCCTCGATTAGATTCCAGCCTGCAACTCACTCCGGGTATCTGTTATTCTATATATAAACCCCCCGAACCCCTCGATTAGATTCCAGCCTGTAACTCACTCCCGGGTATCTGTTATTCTATATATAAACCCCCCGAACCCCTCGATTAGATTCCAGCCTGTAACTCACTCCCGGGTATCTGTTATTCTATATATAAACCCCCCGAACCCCTCGATTAGATTCCAGCCTGTAACTCACTCCCGGGTATCTGTTATTCTATATATAAACCCCCCGAACCCCTCGATTAGATTCCAGTCAGTAACTCACTCCCGGGTATCTGTTATTCTATATATAAACCCCCCGAACCCCTCGATTAGATTCCAGCCTGCAACTCACTCCCGGGTATCTGTTATTCTATATATAAACCCCCCGAACCCCTCGATTAGATTCCAGCCTGTAACTCACTCCCGGGTATCTGTTATTCTATATATAAACCCCCGAACCCCTCGATTAGATTCCAGTCTGTAACTCACTCCCGGGTATCTGTTATTCTATATATAAACCCCCCGAACCCCTCGATTAGATTCCAGCCTGTAACTCACTCCCGGGTATCTGTTATTCTATATATAAACCCCCCGAACCCCTCGATTAGATTCCAGCCTGTAACTCACTCCCGGGTATCTGTTATTCTATATATAAACCCCCCGAACCCCTCGATTAGATTCCAGCCTGTAACTCACTCCCGGGTATCTGTTATTCTATATATAAACCCCCCGAGCCCCTCGATTAGATTCCAGCCTGTAACTCACTCCCGGGTATCTGTTATTCTATATATAAACCCCCCGAACCCCTCGATTAGATTCCAGTCTGTAACTCACTCCCGGGTATCTGTTATTCTATATATAAACCCCCCGAACCCCTCGATTAGATTCCAGCCTGTAACTCACTCCCGGGTATCTGTTATTCTATATATAAACCCCCCGAGCCCCTCGATTAGATTCCAGCCTGTAACTCACTCCCGGGTATCTGTTATTCTATATATAAACCCCCCGAACCCCTCGATTAGATTCCAGCCTGTAACTCACTCCCGGGTATCTGTTATTCTATATATAAACCCCCCGAGCCCCTCGATTAGATTCCAGCCTGTAACTCACTCCCGGGTATCTGTTATTCTATATATAAACCCCCCGAACCCCTCGATTAGATTCCAGCCTGTAACTCACTCCCGGGTATCTGTTATTCCATATATAAACCCCCCGAACCCCTCGATTAGATTCCAGCCTGTAACTCACTCCCGGGTATCTGTTATTCTATATATAAACCCCCCGAACCCCTCGATTAGATTCCAGCCTGTAACTCACTCCCGGGTATCTGTTATTCTATATATAAACCCCCCCCGAACCCCTCGATTAGATTCCAGTCAGTAACTCACTCCCGGGTATCTGTTATTCTATATATAAACCCCCCCCTGAACCCCTCAATTAGATTCCAGTCAGTAACTCACTCCCGGGTATCTGTTATTCTATATATAAACCCCCCGAACCCCTCGATTAGATTCCAGTCAGTAACTCACTCCCGGGTATCCGTTATTCTATATATAAACCTGAATAATGTGCACGGAGGAAAGTCACGCTCTCCGGGCCCTGCAGCAGCAATGCACAGCCCATAGTCACACTCCTGTGCACATTGTGTACCTCTGACATATACACTGAGCTCTCACCCAGCAAACACCACGGAGCTGGTATGTGCGATTGGCTGACAAACCGCTTGAATTATTTACGTGGTCGGAACAGAGGAAATCGAAGGCATTCCGAGCCCAGGCCGTGCGAAGAGGGATAATTCACAACAGACAGCAGCACCTGAGAACGGACTCGCTCAAACTGTAGGACAAAGGCCCCCTGCTGGCTAAACTGGTTAGGGCGGTGAGGAACTGAGACAAGAAGGGCTCCTCGGAACAGGAGGAGGCCGTTCGGCCCCTCGAGCCTGTTCCGCCATTCAGTCAGATCATGGCTGATCTGCACCCCGACTCCATTTACCCGTCTTTGTTCCCTACACCTCTATACCTGTACCTAACAAAAATCTCTCGATCTCAGTCTTTAAAATTTCAATTGACCCCCCAGCATCGACAGCCCATTTGGGGGGAGATAGTTCCAGATTTCCACTACCCCTTTGTGTGATAAAGTACTTCCTGATTTCGCTGCTGAAGGGCCTAGTTCTGATTTTAAGGTTATGCCCCCTTGTTCTGGATCCCCCCCCATCAGAGGAAGTAGCTTCTCTGTATCTACCCTATCGAATCCCTTTATTATTTTATACACTTCAATCAGTTCACCCCTCACCTTTCTAATCTCAATTGAATACAAGCCAAGCTTATGCAACCTGTCCTCATAATTTAACCCTTTGAGCCCTGGTATCATTCTGGTGAATCTATGCTGCACCCCCTCCAAAGCCAATACATCCTTTTTGAGGTGCGGTGCCCAGGACTGAACACCATACTCCAGATGGAGTCTAACCAGGGCTCTGTACAACCGAAGCTTAACTTCCTCCCCTTTGTACCCCAACCCCCTCGAGACAAAGGCCAACATCCCATTGGCCTTTTTTGATTTCTTTTTGCACCTCTGCTTTTAGTGATCTGTGTACCTGGACACCCAAATCCCTTTGCCCCCCCACAGCTCCTGGACTCAGGATCGAAGGTTACCTGTGTTGAGTTAATTGACCACAGTTGGAGGTGCTACGATTGCCCTGGAGTTAGAGGAGTGAAGGTTAACCAGCATTCCTGCTCCTGATCTGTGAGGTTTGGATATCGAGGGATCCGGAGCAAAGGCAGGTAGTTGGAGTTGAGGTGCAGATCGGCCATGATCTAATCGACTGGCGGAACAGGCCCGAGGGGCTGAATGGCCTCCTCCTGTTCCTGTGATCAATGTCATTATGAAAGTGTGGGAACTGTCTCAGGACAACATTGGGATTGGTTGCGATGTGCCCTCCTCTCACATAGTTGAACATTTATTAAAATTTAAATTTAAACATAAATGTACAATTGTACAGCTGGAAACCTTTGAAGAACTTTGACTATCTTTATAAATTTGAATTTCATTGGAGCAACTTCCCCTTTATAATTGCTTTATTCAGCACTTCGAGTACTGTAATATTCAATAGCAACTCCCACAGGAACCCTTGGGAATGAGGAGTGTACTCACATGCACATTAAATCTATCAGTTATTAAACGATAGTGTAAGCACTTGCCATCCACAATCCTTATTCCCTCTTGTCACAATTTTTTGTCTCACTTTTGTGCCAACATTTTCCATTCAATTGGATAAATACCTGAAAAGGAAGAATGTGCAGGGCTGTGGGGAACGAGCTGGGGGGGAGTGGGTCTAATTGGACCGCTCTTTCAAAGAGCCGGCACAGGCACGATGGGCCGAGTGGCCTCTTTCTATGCTGTCACAGAGTCTATGATTCTATGAACCCACTATCTCACATAAGGAATGGCCATTTGGGCCGTGACCAGAAACATATCCGAGCAAGAAATCCACTGTGTGAGGTCAGGTTACCAGAATTATCATCGGGCAGTGAGAACTCGGGCAACGAGCCCGATTGTTGATTGAAGCTTGAGAAACAATGGTCTGGATAGAAGGTGCTGGAGTCTTTGAGAATTAGAACTGGCGTTCTGATGAATTGGTTTATTTATCTCCTGCAATAACAACAGTGACCACACTTCAAAAAGTGTGAAGCACTTTGGGACGTCCTGAGGTTGTGAAAGGCGCTATATAAATGCGAGTCCTTCCTTTTCTTTTGGAGAAGATTCTCTCCTTCACTCAGGTCTCCAGGAGGAAACAATCGGGTATCACCTCATGCTTCCAGCTGCATGCGTACAGCCGGGGGCTTCCCATTGAGTGAGGCCTGTACAGTGTTTTAGCAGAGCTAGATTCTATGTGTGAGATTTTCAGTTCTGAGTTGTACACAGAGCAGGAAACATAAACATGGCCAACACAGGCAGCTACATCCATCAGTGGGCTGACCATAGCCAAGGAACATGAATATACTCTTCATTACTGCTCTTCCCTATTCTCTTTTCCCTGTTCCCTTTCTCTGTTACCCCTTTTTCTATATTCCTCTTTCTCTCTTCACAGCCAGCCTGGCTCTTCCTGTTGCTGGAGACAGGTATGGAGGCTGGGCTATCCCAGAATCCATAGTGGTAATGAAAGTCCTCTATTAAAACTGTAGGCCCCATAATGTTCGTGGATGGCTGCTGCTGTCGGTGTGAATGATGGGACGGCCTCACCTCCATCGCGCTCTCTGACCTCGCTCTCCCTTCAGCAAGAAAGATGCTGGTAATTGGCCTCCCACGTGTATAGAACAGTCCACACATGTGGGAGGCCACGATCCTCAAATGGAAGAGTGGGAGATTGGGATCCCACCTGAAACTCCTGCCAATTGGAGGAGAGTTGTTTGGTCTGACTGTTACTGCTTCATTCCAGTGGGTGACTGTTGCTATCTAGAGGTGTTATTTTTGTACTCGTGTGTGTCGCTGTGAGTCTAACTCACTCGTCTGCTCGTTTGCATGTTTGTGTTTAGTGAAGCACATCAATGCTCCCTACTGTGGCACCATGTCCATCAGGGTATGTGTGAGGGTATGTGTGTGAGAGTGTGTGTGTCTGTGTGAGAGTGTGTGTGTCTGTGTGAGAGTGTGTGTGTGTGTGTATGTGTGAGAGTGTGTATGTGTGTCTGTGTGAGAGTGTGTGTGTGTGTCTGTGTGAGAGTGTGTGTGTGTCTGTGAGTGTGTGTGTGTCTGTGTGAGTGTGTCTGTGTGTGTCTGTGTCTGTGAGTGTGTGTGTGTCTGTATGAGTGTATGTGTGTGTGTGTGTCTGTGTGAGTGTGTGTGTGTATATCTGTGTGTGTCCGTATGAGTGTGTGTGTGAGAGTGTGTGTGTGTATGTGTGTGTGTATTTGTTTGTGTCTGTGTGAGAGTGCGTGTGTGTGTATGTGTGTGTGTGTCTGTGTGAGTGTGTGTGTGTGTGTGTATGTGTGTGTGTGTCTGTGTGAGTGTGTGTGTGAGAGTGTGTGTGTATATGTATGTGTGTGTGTGTGTCTGTGTGAGTGTGTGTGTGTGTATATGTATGTGTGTGTGTGTCTGTGTGAGAGTGTGTGTGTGTATATGTATGTGTGTATATGTATGTGTGTGTGTGTGTCTGTGTGAGAGTGTGTGTGTGTGTATATGTGTGTGTGTGTATATGTATGTGTGTGTGTGTGTCTGTGTAAGTGTGTGTGTGTATATGTATGTGTGTATATGTATGTGTGTGTGTGTGTCTGTGTGAGAGTGTGTGTGTGTGTATATGTGTGTGTGTGTATATGTATGTGTGTGTGTGTGTCTGTGTGAGTGTGTGTGCGTGTCTATCCAGACACCATGTATGTTTCCATTCTGCACAGCAGCCCTCCCTGTGACCTCTCTGAGTAAGGCTAACAAATTTGCCTTGAATTCTGGCCGGTTTTAGTAAGACCAAGAGCCGGGCAGAGTGCTCAAACTCACCTCATGTGAGTCCCTTACGACTGGCAGCGAGAAGATGTTTAAGGCCTCAGCTGGGAAAGGATTCAAAGGCTAGACCCAGAGGACGGTGTCTCACCCACTGCATCATCCAGTCCCCAGCCAGCAATCATGTCAACTCCCTCAGACTGCACTGCAGGAAGCAGATGAAGATTTGTTCCTGATGTCGAAAAAACACAGTCTCCCAGCTGATCTTCAGCATAATCCAGCACTGGCAGAAATACTGGACCTGTTCTAGATTGCCCTGGGATGGAGCAGTGTGAAGGGAGCTGTCCTCTGCCTCAAACTATGTCTGGTTAAAAGAAAAGGAAAGAACCTGCATTTATATAGCGCCTTTCACGTCCTCAGGACGTCCCAAAGCGTTTTACAGCCAATGAAACATTTTATTGAAGTGCAGTCATTGTTGTAATGTAGGAAACGTGGCAGCCATTTTGCGCACAGCAAGATCCCACAAACAGCAATGTGATAATGACCAGATAATCTGTTTTTTTTAGTGATGTTCAATGAGGGATAAATATGGGCCGAGGACAACTCCTCTGCTCTGCTTTGAAATAGCGGCCGCGGGGTCTTTTACATCCACTAGAGAGGGCAGACCCGGGGCCTTGGTTTAACGTCTCATCCGAAGGCAGTGCAGCACTCCCTCAGTACTGCCACTGGGAGTATCAGCCTGGATTTTTGCGCACAAGTCTCTGGAGTGGGACTTGAACCCACGACCTTCTGACTCAGAGTCTCTTGTATCAGGAGTACCCTAATGCTGTGCACACATGAAGACAGCTCAGCTGCAGAAGCCTATCAGCAGTAAAAAAAAAAGCGCTGTTTGACGCGAAGCTATCTCTCTCCGAACGAGATGTGCGGGTCCCCTTTAAGACTGCGCACTGTCTGTGGTGAGCCCTCGGCTGACATGCTGCATCTGTGACGTTCATTTTCTCTCGCTCCCTCTCCCTCTTTTTTTTCTCCACGCTGCCGCAGAATTGCTTCCCTCAGCACAGTCTGCCTGGCAGACTCGTAAATCCTGACCCTACTTCCTGCTCAAATCCACTGTGCTGCTGAGAGCATTGCGAGGTTGGTAAGAAACCGAGCTGATGGAATGCGGTGGGGTCAGAGCACGGCTGGGCCGATAAATTCTGCAGTAACCGGGGAACGGGGGGGAACGGGAGGAGGGGAGGATGCACAAACAAATCTCGCAGGAGCTCAGCCTTTGCACAAATACCTCGAAATAATCAGCTGCAGTGCCCTGTGTCTGCAATGAATATCGAGGGTCCTTTCGCTGAACAGAAAATCGTTCTTATGTTTATTGAATATTAATTGCCTCTTTTTTGCTGCAGGATTTTGGTCAGTGCTCGATAAGGTTAGCACCATCCAATTTATCGAGAGAACGCCCATTAACCCTTTGATTGCTGAGGCTTTTCAAGACGTATAAGATACATTCTACATCAAACACTCCCAGGGCAGGTACAGCACGGGTTAGATACAGAGTAAAGCTCCCTCTACACTGTCCCATCAAACACTCCCAGGGCAGGTACAGGGTTAGATACAGAGTAAAGCTCCCTCTACACCGTCCCATCAAACACTCCCAGGGCAGGTACAGGGTTAGATACAGAGTAAAGCTCCCTCTACACCGTCCCATCAAACACTCCCAGGGCAGGTACAGGATTAGATACAGAGTAAAGCTCCCTTTACACTGTCCCATCAAACACTCCCAGGGCAGGTACAGCATGGGTTAGATACAGAGTAAAGCTCCCTCTACACTGTCCCATCAAACACTCCCAGGGCAGGTACAGCATGGGTTAGCCACAGAGTAAAGCTCCCTCTACACTGTCCCATCAAACGCTCCCAGGGCAGGTACAGCACGGGTTAGATACAGAGTAAAGCTCCCTCTACACTGTCCCATCAAACACTCCCAGGGCAGGTACAGCACGGGTTAGATACAGAGTAAAGCTCCCTCTACACTGTCCCATCAAACGCTCCCAGGGCAGGTATAGCACGGGTTAGATACAGAGTAAAGCTCCCTCTACACTGTCCCATCAAACACTCCCAGGGCAGGTACAGGGTTAGATACAGAGTAAAGCTCCCTCTACACTGTCCCATCAAACACTCCCACGGCAGGTACAGGGTTAGATACAGAGTAAAGCTCCCTCTACACTGTCCCATCAAACACTCCCAGGGCAGGTACAGGGTTAGATACAGAGTAAAGCTCCCTCTACACTGTCCCATCAAACACTCCCAGGGCGGGTACAGTACGTAGTTGCAGCACTTTTCTAAGCTTAATTTTACTCTGAAGACACTGAGGTTTCCTTAAATATTCCATGGAGCTGTTGGATCTTTGGCATCGCACACAAACGGCCATTCGTCATGCCTAGACAGCAGTGTTGGCTAGCTATTCACCTGTGGAAGACATCACAACACAGCCCGATCCTGTCGTCACCCGATATCGACACAGTGCTGCAGGGGTAACGGGACAGGACCAGCAATCCATCCTGATTTTCCCCCTTGGCCCAGCGGTGCGGAGGTTAATTGCAGCCCATTAGCTTCACCCTGACTTAAAGCATCTAGCTCAGCGCCGACTTGAAACTGGTATCGGAGACCTGCCGGTCCTTACAACTCAGTACTACAGCGAGCAGAGCCTTTACTCATTGGTGACCAGGCTGGGTTGGGTTGGAGGTCGGGGTGCGGGGGAATGGAGTGGGAAATCTCTCCGTTTTTTTTCTACCCCATTCCCCCCACCAGCCCCCCCCTCCCCAGGATCTCATAGGGTCTCCGCAGTTTCCTGATCCTCGTGCTTCACCCTGTAACATGACATCCATCTCGAAGAGCCCTGTTCTTCCGCCTCCCTCACCAGCTCAGTCTATTGTTCCCACACCTACCATGTGTTAATAAATTACTGACAGGTATTTCCGGCGAATGTTGATCTATTCCCTGGATTTTCCAAAGAGACGACAGATGGGGCGTTTAATTGTTTACTTGTCAACAAATTCCGAACAGGACTCATTAAATAGCACATCAGAATTTAATGACAAAGCACTTCATAGAATCATCGAATTTTACAGCACAGAAGGAGGCCGTTCGGCCCATCGTGCCTGTGCCGGCTCTTTGAAAGAGCTGTCCAATTAATCCCACTCCCCCCTGCTCTTTCCCCACAGCCCTGCAAATTTTTCCTTTTCAAGTAATTATCCAAGTTCCCCTTTTGAAAGTTATTATTGAATCTGCTTCCACCGCCCTTTCGGGCAGTGCGTTCCAGATCATCACAACCAAAGGTATTAAGGGATATGGGCCAAAGGCGGGTATATGGAGTACGATCACAGATCAGCCATGATCTTAGCAAATGGCGGAGCAGGCACGAGGGGCTGAATGGCCTACTCCTGTTCCTATGTTCCTAACTCGCTGCGTAAAACAAATTCCCCTCATCTCCCCCCTTGGTTCATTTGCCAATTATCTTAAATCTGTGTCCTCTGGTTACCGACCCTCCTGCCAGTTTCTTTCTATCTACTCTATCCGAAAACCCCTCGTAATTTTGAACACCTCTATTAAATCTCCCCTTAATGTTCTCTGCTCCAAGGGGAACAATCCCAGCTTCTCTGGTCTCTCTACACAACTGAATCCTGGTACCATTCTAGTAAATCTCCTCTGCACCCTCTCTAAGTCCTTGACATCCTTCCCAAAGTGCAGTGCTCAGAATTGGACACAATACTCCAGCTGAGGCCTAACCAGTGATTTTCTGCATAAGTCAGTGTGTAAAAGTATCATCCTGTGTGGTACTCGGCTAGTTCAATTCTTCATCTGCGCTGGGTTGGCTGATCTTAGGCAGGATCGGTGACCGGGAGGCTCACACATGAAGTATAGAGACTTGGGAGCGATGTAATGAAGGATGCCCATAGCTGCATGTCAGTAACCACTTGCAGGAAAGAAGAGGACAATGGAGCAATATTGAGTGGTCTCTTCGAAACATATAAAATTCTAACAGGACTAGACAGACCAGATGCAGGGAGGGTGTTCCCGATGGCTGGGGAGTCCAGAACCAGGGGTCACAGTCTCGGGATACGGGGTATGCCATTTAGAACCGAGATGAGGAGAAATTTCTTCACTCGGAGGGTGGTGAACCTGTGGAATTCTCTACCACAGAAGGCAGTGGAGACCAAGTCATTAGATATATTCAAGAAGGAGATCGATATATTTCTTAATGCTAAAGGGATCAAGGGATACGGGGAAAAAGCGGGAACAGGGTACTGAGTTAGACGATCAGCCATGATCATTTTGAATGGCGGAGCAGGCCCGAAGGGCCGAATGGCCTACTCTTGCTCCTATTTTCTATGAGTGGGGGAAGAAAACAGTGTCAGTTAAGCAGGTGGTGGCGGGAGGGGGTAGAAGGGGGCGATGAAACAGGGGTATGCTGGACTCCATCCACTGTGATCCCAGGTGCCTTACTCAACCATACTGTCACAGAGGGAGAACGTCAGAGGTGTAGGCCTCAAGCCTGCCCTCTCAGCTCGGGCAGGTGTGCGAGCTAGGGAGCCATCAAGAAATTACAAAAAGAATTGCATACAATAGATTTCTCCTTCCTGATTCTCTCCCCTCCATCCCTGGTTCATAGATTATCTGGCCATTATCACATTGCTATTTGCGGGATCTTGCTGTGCGCAAATTGACTGCCGAGTTTCATTGCAACAGCGACTATACTTCAAAAAGTACTTCACTGGTCGTAAAGCGTTTTGGGACGTCCAGAGATTGTGAAAGGTGCTATAGAAACGCAAGCCTTTCTTTTTTTTTTCTTTCACAGCATGTAACAACCTGGACATTGAGAATAGGGCATAGCTGTTGAACTACAGGGTGCAGCACAGCTAAGCCCAGATTAGCTGGCACAGAAACAATGGGCTGAATGGCCTCCTTCTGTGCTGTGAATGTCTATGATTCTATGATCTCTCCTCGCCTGAGGTCCATACACTCTCCAGCAAATGTCACTGCTCAGCAGCAGGGGTTCAGTCCATGGTTCCAGCCTTTCTAGCTTCGGGGTGCTGAGCCCCTATTATAACCCCCTGGTGCCTCGACCGCTGCCCCTCCCTGAAAACAGCTAACTCAGCACCCAAAGGGGAACCTGCTGGGACCTGGTATTCAATAACTTCTGATAGTTACTAAACTGCAGCCTGTGTCAGGATTACAAAGAGAGAAAAAAAACTCCCATTGGAGAGCTTCCAGGAGTGAGAAGATTCGACCATTTGACAATTAATGATTTATTTATGCCTTTGCTGGAAATGGGCCTGTGTCAGCAGCTCAGGCACTGCTGATTTCTGATGGCCCAGAATCCAGAAGGGAACAGAGCTGGGAGTCAGGGAGAACAATGTCCAAACGCACGTCCCCTGATTCGTTTTACGTTCACTTTGTGTCTAAGGACACTTTCCTGCTGCTTAAAGGCAGAAAGAAAGAAAGAGCTTGCATTTATATAGCACCTTTCATGACTTCAGCATTTCCCTGGGAGTGTTTGATGGGACAGTGTAGAGGGAGCTTTACTCTGTATCTAACCCTGTCCCTGCCCTGGGAGTGTTTGATGGGACAGTGTAGAGGGAGCTTTACTCTGTATCTAACCCGTGCTGTACCTGCCCTGGGAGTGTTTGATGGGACAGTGTAGAGGGAGCTTTACTCTGTATCTAACCCTGTCCCTGCCCTGGGAGTGTTTGATGGGACAGTGTAGAGGGAGCTTTACTCTGTATCTAACCCGTGCTGTACCTGAGTGTTTGACGGGACAGTGTAGAGGGAGCTTTACTCTGTATCTAACCCTGTACCTGCCCTGGGAGTGTTTGATGGGACAGTCTGTGTGTAAAGTGCCCCCCCCCCCAGTTCCATCAACAACATCCCTCACTTTAATGAGCACCAAAGGGAGCAGGGCAGTGCGATTAGTTTTGGATTGTCACAGATACACCTGCTGTGCTGTGAGACTCCTGTGAAGCGCCTTGGGACGTCTTACTACGTTAAGAGCACTGTATAAATGCACGCTGTTGTTAGTTCTGAAACCCGACTAAAAATACAGAGGGAGACATCTGTGAGTTGGTTCTGAGACAGTCCTGCTTTCATCTCCAAAAGAAAATAGTCCCTGACGGATGGAATGAGAATCAGGCCTTGAAACAGCCGGAGGCCTGAATCCTAATCTAATTAGCACAGCTGAGGAGCCCTCCGTTTTTCCCATTACACAACACAATCTCCGCCGATCACCAATGTGGATCCCACCGGCAGCCTGTGACCCAACAGCGACGGACCCTGTTACAACATGAACCAAAGGCCCGTCACAGGCTCGTGGTGAAAGAAGGAGTGGGAGGTGGACTGGCTGAGGGGAGTCCATCACTGGGTATTGGGTGAACCATCTGTCCAAACTACCAGGTGCCCAGGCCCGAAACTCAACAGGCTACTAAAACTGGATGGGTTCACCCTAAGCAGTGCCAAGATCTCAACCATGCTAATTAGATTAGGAATCGGGCCTCAGGCTATTTCAAGCCCTGATACTCATCGCTTCTATCAGGAACTTTTATTGCTTGGAGCTGAACGCAGGACAGTCTCAGAACCAACTCACAGACGTTTCTCCCTGTATTTTTCCTCGGTTTCAGAACCACTGAATAAATATCAAGCCCCGCCCGCTCCAGCGATTTGAGCGCGTAATCTAGGCTAACAATCCCAGTGCAGAGGGAGTGCTGCACTGTCGGAGGTGCCGTCTTTCAGAGTTAAACCCCGTCTGCCTCTCACAGGCGGACTTAAAAGATCCCACGGCAGTATTTGGAAGAAGAGCAGGGGGGGTTCTCCTCCGGGGCCCTGGCCAATGTGTTTCCCTCAAGATCATCATCTCATTGCTGTTTGTGGGATCTTGCTGTGCGCAAATTGGCTGCTGCGTTTCCTACATTACAACAGTGACGACACTTTCAAAAGTACTTCATTGGCTGCGAAGCACTTTGGGGCGTCCTGAGGTCATGAAAGGCGCTGTAGAAAAGCAAGTCTTTCTTTCTCCCTGATCAGTATTTGTTCTCCCTCTCCATCTCCCTCTGCCCGCCTCCCCCTCCCTCCCCTCCGTCGAATCCCTGAATGCTGCCTCCAATCCTGAAATGTAGTCCTGCCATGGAGTTATTGGGATGGCTGGTTACAGCACAAGTTTCTGAAAGTATTAGAGTCGATTGTTCGGCAGGGAGGAGACGAATCATGTGGGATTAACGCCGTGGGAATGATTAGTTCAGTAAAATAAGCACTCAGCTCCCTGAAGGAGTATTGGCGATGAAAGTATCTATCCTTACCCGTATGTTCGAGATTCCTCAGGGTCTTTGCATGAAGCTGATTCATCATGATGGAGTGAAAATGCATCAAAAATTCACTATTAAAATAAAAATAAATCCTTTTTAACCAGTTTTATGTGAATTTTATGTTCCTCGGGTTAGGGCTACTATAGAATCATAGAAGCATACAGCACAGAAGGAGGCCATTCGACCCATCGTGCCTGTTCCGACTCATTGAAAGAGCGATCCAATTAGCCCCACTCCCCCTGCTCCTTCCCCACAGCCCCCCTGCAAATTTCTCCCATTTAAGTATTTATCCAATTCCCTTTTGAAAGTTACTATTGAATCTGCTTCCACCGCCCTTTCAGGCAGTGCGTTCCAGATCGTAACAACATTACTGCTGGGGAATGGCGCACTCTTTCCATTTCAGGCGCCCAGTGTACGCATCAAACACTCCAAGATCAGGTATAGACAACTGGAAAGGGAAAGTACCAATCCAAAACTGGAATTACACAGCAGGACTGGCGGAGTAGGTGAAGAGTAAAGCTCCCTCTGCACTGCCCCGGCATCAAGTTAGAAGAACACCTCCCGTTCTGGCAGTGTGACATTATTCCATTTTGCCAATCAGCCGTCCTTTGGCCTCGCTGAACGAGATTACCAATTTAATAGTACTCACCAGAGATAGGAGTGAGACTGTATGATGCCATTGGGATCCATAGAGTGAGCAGACAGGCAAGTCTTTCATCCCAGCCATCTGGGCTGGATTTGAAGACAGGTACCATAGAATCATACAACACAGAGGGAGGCCATTCAGCCCATCATGCCTGTGCTGGCTCTTTGAAAGAGCTATCCAATTAGTCCCATTCCCCTGCTCTTTCCTCATAGCCCTGCAATTTTTTTTTCCTTTTCAAGTATTTATCCAATTCCCTTTGGAAAGTTACTATTGAATCTGGGGCTCTTTTCTCTAGAAAAGAGAAGGCTGGGGGGGAGGGTGACCTAAGACAGGTCTTTAAAATTATGACGGTTTTGATAGGGTAGACGTAGAGAAGATGTTTCCACTTGTGGGGGGAGACCAGATCTAGAGGTCATAAATATAAAATAGTCACTAATAAACCCAATAGGGAATTCAGGAGAAACTTCTTTACCCAGAGAGTGGTGAGAATGTGGAACTCGCTCCCACAAGGAGTAGTTGAGGTGAATATCATAGATACATTTAAGGGGAAGTTAGATAAACACATGAGGGAGAAAGGAATAGAAGGATATGCTGATAGGGTGAGATGAAGTAGGGAGGGAGGAGGCTCGTGCGGAGCATAAACACTGGTGTAGACCAGATGGGCCGAATGGCCTGTTTCTGTGCTGTACATTCGATGTTATTCGATGTAATTCTGATTCCCCCACCCTTTCAGGCAGTGCATTCCAGATCAGGTACCAGAAAGGAAAAGTCAGTGTCTTATCCACTCCTCCAACCAATCCCCGGAAAACACCGTAATTCTAATTATCTGGGGTTCGGTATCTGGAAGAATCTTCCTTCTGTAAAAATCTTAGAATCAATAAATTCCATAGAACTTTTTTTCATGTGCTTTACAATTTACTCTCTCCCCTCCTGAAGCCACTGACCCTTTGAGATGGATATATAGATACATAGATTAATAGACAGTTCAAAGGTGGATAGGTAGGTAGATAAAGATGAATTTACGGATAGCTAAAAGACAGACAGACAGACTGACTGACTGACTGACTGTCAGACAGATAGATAGATGTTAGATAGATAGATAGATACTGGATACATAGGCAGACAGACAGACAGACAGACAGATAGATCGATAGATAGATAGATCAATAGATAAATAGATAGATAGATCGATAGATGTTGGATAGATAGATACAATGAAATATTCTTGTATCGTTTATTGTTCGCTGCCTATTTCCCTAAACACTCGCGAGAAGAGGTGTCTCCCTCAGGAACGAGTGTCGTAGGCGCGATGCACCTTTCACTCAGTGCTGCTTTTGTCACGAGCCCCTGAGAGCGATCAGTTTGAAACAGTTTTGTGTCAAATGTGCTGATTTGAAAAATGATAAAGCGGATCTTTACTGCTGACTGCCGATACTTTGGTAAAAGATAAGCCGTCTGCTCACTCCTGTGTCCAGGTCGATGCAACTTATTTTTTTTGCCTCCTTTCCAATTGCTGACAGGTCAGAATCCTCATAAACACCAAATGTCTCTGCCAGGACTTATTCTGCTTGGTGCAGGAGGTCTCGGGGCCGCAGAGGAAACAAATTCATTTAAAAGATGTTTGGGTCACAATGATTCTGTTCTGTGAAACCCTCACAGGAAAATGCACGGACGCCATTTTTGAAAGTGCGGACATGTTTGACTGACCTCTCGACTAGGGGTTGCCAACTCTGGTTGGACGTATTCCTGGAGGTTTCATCCCATGACCTCCAACCGCGCTGCTCAGGAAAACTGCCTTTTTTCCCGCCGTCTCCAATATTTCTATGACTAGTAAACAAAAATCTTCAAGGCAAATGGGAAAAAGAAACATAATAATTTCTTTTTTAATGCCCCCTATGATTTTTCTCCAGAGTTGCTCGCAGCAGTGTCCAGGAGATAAATCCTTCATTCCTGGAGACTCCAGGGCAATCTTGGGAGGGTTGGCATCTCCTACTCTCAACATTGGACAAATCCCAGGTGTGATTCAGTTCTGAGCTGGGCTCCTTCATTAAATAATTTAACCGCGGCTGAAAGTATCCGCCACATGGGCCGCAGGGAATGGTCGTGGAATTAACATATTCTACTTTCCTGTCTGACCCTCTTTCCTTGTTTTTCTCCTCTCTTTTTCTTTTCTCTGTCTCCCTTTCTCTTTTGCATTTCTTCTCTTCACGTCCCACCTCTTTTGTATTTGCCGGTAATTTTTTCTTGCTGGAGAGGGAGACAAGGCAAGAAACAATTATGGAGCTGGGCCTATCCCGGCATTCATAGGAGTAATAAAAGTCGTTTATTAAAACTACAGTCCGTATAGTTTCAATAGCGACCTTTTAAAATTGCAAGTCCAGCACGGGTTAGATACAGAGTAAAGCTCCCTCTACACTGTCCCATCAAACACTCCCAGGGCAGGTACAGCACGTGTTAGATACAGAGTAAAGCTCCCTCTACACTGTCCCATCAAACACTCCCAGGGCAGGTACAGCACGGGTTAGATACAGAGTAAAGCTCCCTCTACACTGTCCCATCAAACACTCCCAGGGCAGGTACAGCACGGGTTAGATACAGAGTAAAGCTCCCTCTACACTGTCCCATCAAACACTCCCAGGGCAGGTACAGCACGGGTTAGATACAGAGTAAAGCTCCCTCTACACTGTCCCATCAAACACTCCCAGGACAGGTACAGCACGGGTTAGATACAGAGTAAAGCTCCCTCTACACTGTCCCATCAAACACTCCCAAGGCAGGTACAGCACGTGTTAGATACAGAGTAAAGCTCCCTCTACACTGTCCCATCAAACACTCCCAGGGCAGGTACAGCACGGGTTAGATACAGAGTAAAGCTCCCTCTACACTGTCCCATCAAACACTCCCAGGACAGGTACAGCACGGGTTAGATACAGAGTAAAGCTCCCTCTACACTGTCCCATCAAACACTCCCAGGGCAGGTACAGCACGGGTTAGATACAGAGTAAAGCTCCCTCTACACTGTCCCATCAAACACTCCCAGGGCAGGTACAGCACGGATTAGATACAGAGTAAAGCTCCCTCTACACTGTCCCATCAAACACTCCCAGGGCAGGTACAGCACGGGTTAGATACAGAGTAAAGGTCCCTCTCCACTGTCCCAACAAACACTCCCAGGGCAGGTGTAGGGTAAAGCTTCCTGTACACTGTGGAATGGGAGTAACCAGGAAAGGGCTTGAACTAAAAAGTTATCCTTGGATTGGGTGAGCTTGTACCTGGAATCAATGGATATGGTCACTTAGTTATTTATGTTCATGGAACTGTTCAGGTGAATCCACAAGGACTTCACTGCAGAATAAACCTGTGGGAGCTGGGTGATCAGGAAGACCAAATGATGCAGAATCGGCCCTCTCTCCTTCCCCAAGGAATGGAAATGGAAATGAGTCAAGGTATTGATGTAACTTTGTCTGCCAAGCCCTTGTACCCCATTAGCCCCCAGTAGATTAATCTGGATAAAGAATGTAGGCAAGTGGAACAGAGCAAGGGGGGCTCAGATCTGCAGCGGGGTTAACCTGCGGGAGTGAGCAATCGCTCCAAGTAAAATGATCCAAATCCAGCTGCAAAAAGGCAGAGCTCGCTGGGTCTCTCATTCACTCTCTGTCTTCATCCAACTCTCTCTCTCTCATTCACTCCCTCTCTGTCTCCCTGTCTCTCTGTCTTCCTCCAACTCTCTCTCTGTCTCATTCACTCTCTCTGCCACCCTTTCTCTCTCTCTCTGCCTCTCCCCCTTTCTGTCTCATTCACTCTCTCTCTCTGTCTACCTTTCTCTCTGTCTACAGTTCTATCTCTGCCTCTCCCTCTATCTGTGTCTCATTCACTCTCTCTCTGTCTACCTTTCTCTGTCTCTCTGCCTCACCCCCTCTCTCTGCCGCTCTCTCTCTGCCTCATTCACTCTCTTTCTGTCTACCTTTCTCTTTCTGCCTCTTCCTCTCTCGCTGCCTCTCTTGTTCCCTTTGCCTCCCCCTTTCTCTGCCTCTCTCTCTCTCTGTGCTTCTCTCATTCTGGGTCCCCCTCTCTGCCTCTCTCTGCCTCTCTGCCTTTCCCTCTCTCTGTCTGCCTTCCCCCCTCTTTCTGTCTGCCTCCCCCCCTCTCTCTGCCTCCCCCTCTTTCTGTCTGCCTCCCCCCCTCTCTCTGCCTTTCCCTCTCTCTGTCTGCCTCCCTCTCTCTGTCTGCCTCCCTCTCTCTGTCTGCCTCCCCCTCTTTCTGTCTGCCTCCCCCTCTCTCTGCCTCCCCCTCTCTCTGCCTCCCCCTCTTTCTGTCTGCCTCCCCCCTCTCTGCCTTTCCCTCTCTCTGTCTGCCTCCCCCCTCTCTCTGCCTCTCCCTCTCTCTGTCTGCCTCCCCCCTCTCTCTGCCTCTCCCTCTCTCTGTCTGCCTCCCCCCTCTCTCTGCCTCCCCCTCTTTCTGTCTGCCTCCCCCCCTCTCTCTGCCTTTCCCTCTCTCTGTCTGCCTCCCTCTCTCTGTCTGCCTTCCCCTCTTTCTGTCTGCCACCCCCCTCTCTGCCTTTCCCTCTCTCTGTCTGCCTCCCCCACTCTCTCTGCCTCCCCCTCTTTCTGTCTGCCTCCCCCTCTCTCTGTCTGCCTCCCCCCTCTCTCTGCCTCCCCCCTCTCTCTGCCTCCCCCTCTTTCTGTCTGCCTCCCCCCATCTCTCTGCCTTTCCCTCTCTCTGTCTGCCTCCCCCCTCTCTCTGCCTCTCCCTCTCTCTGTCTGCCTCCCCCCTCTCTCTGCCTCTCCCTCTCTCTGTCTGCCTCCCCCCTCTCTCTGCCTCTCCCTCTCTCTGTCTGCCTCCCCCCTCTCTCTGCCTCTCCCTCTTTCTGTCTGCCTCCCCCCCTCTCTCTGCCTTTCCCTCTCTCTGTCTGCCTCCCCCTCTCTCTGCCTTTCCCTCTCTCTGCCTCTCCCTCTCTCTCTGCATCTCTTCCTTTCTTATTTTTCTTTCCCTTTTTCTGACTCAACAACTCTCCGAATTTGCTCTCCCCTTCTCGCTCTCTCCCCTTCTCTTTATAAATACCTCTTTCCTTTTCCCATGTCTCAATGTCTTTCCCTTTTCACAGTTTTACTCCATATACCTGTCACTTTCACTTTTCCTCTCTTTCTTTCATTCCTTTGACGTCTCTCTCTTTTCACTCGCTTGAGCTCTCGATATAATTGTGAAAGAGCGACAAATATATTGCTCTATTTTTGACCTTTATGTGTGCTTTCCCGCTCACGCTCACAGATACACACACACATATACGTAAATGCACACGCATACACACACACATACATACATATACATACATATACATACACACATATACATACACACAAATACACACACATACACATACACACACATACACACACATACACAAATACACATACACACACACACAAACTTACACCCACACATAAACACACACATTCATACACACAGATACACAAATACTCCCCCCTGCTCCACACACACACACACACACACACACATGGACTGAGGATAAGCAGAGATGTTGGGTGGAGAGAGGAAAACTAAAGGTTATATTTGAACAAATTTCTTCTGACAATTGACCTTCACTCTATGGCTGAGCAATAACAGTCTTTGTACATTTTTTCTTTCCTGTTCAGTCCCTGACTCCCTTTTCTCCACCTTTCCCTTTTCTGCTGATCTGGTGGATTCTAGCCGGGGCACTTTCAGGAGAGAAAAACTAGGGAAAATGAAAAAAAAAAAGCTTCCAAAATCGCTCCTGATGCGATGCGACAGGAGGCTACAAAACCAATTCCATCTCGTGCAATATGTCACACAGAAGGCCGGCACCTTTCACTGCTGATACTGGGCTGCTGGTAAATAAGCCAGAGAGTCCTTGCTTTTCTACCATAGCCTGATCCAGAGTCACGGCAGAAATAATGGCTATCCGAGACAAGACGGAGCCTCGTTTCGCAGAGAGCAAAATGATAATCCCTCGCAGACTCCACGGACCTTGTTAGGTGTAATCTGTGGGGGGCAGTCAGGTCCTGACAGAACTCAAAGGGTTAATTACCGTGCTGGTAACATATGCTGAGTGTCCCTGCAGTGAATGAATTGTCCCCTCTTCTCAAAAAAAGGAGACTTGCAGTTATACAGTGCCTTTCATGACCTCAGGACGTCCCAAAACGCTTTACAGTTAATAAAGTACTTCTCTGAAGTGTAATCACTGTTATAATGTAGGAAACGCAGCAGTTAATTTGTGCACAGCAAGATCCCACAAACAGCAATGTGGCAATGACCAGATCATCTGTTTTAGTGATGTTGGTAGAGGGATAAATATTGGCCCAGGACACCGGGGAGAACTCCCCCTGCCTTTCTTCGAAATAGTGGGATCTTTTACGTCAACCTGAGAGGGCAGACCGGGGTCTCGGTTTAACATCTCATCCCAAAGACGGCACCTCCGACATCGCAGCACTTTCCTCGGTACTGGCACTGGGAGTGTCAGCCGAGACGACGTGCTCAAGTCTCTGGAGTGGGACTCGAACCCACGACCTTCTGACTCCGAGGCGAGAGAGTGCTGCCCGCTGAGGCACGGCTGACACCGAAAATGCAAGTCGTTGGTGAAGAATCTTGGAGTGCTCCTGCTCTCCGGGACGACCTTGGTCACCTGACCACTGCTGGATGCTGTCAAGGGCATGACGTCCACACTTCTGCCCTTCCTGTCGAATTCTCCGACTAAAATGCTGCATAACCGGAGGTCATAGATTTAAAACAATTGGCAAAAGAATTAGAGGGGAAATGGGGATAATTTTTTTTTCACTCAGAGGGTTGTTAAGACCTGGAACACACGACCTGAGAGGGTGACGCAAGCAGGTTCTGCAGGAGCTTTCAAAAGACAACTGGACATTGGACTTGAAGAGGATTAATTTGCAGGGTTATGGGTAAAAAGCTGGGGTCTGGGTCCAAATTGGACAGCTCTTTCCAAAGAGCCAGCACAGTCACGGCGGACAGAATGGCCTCCTTCTGTGCTGTAAGACTCCATGAGCCTAAGCTCGTCACTACTCCCACTAACTGCACAGCTAAAACAGGGCAGCTATGCCTACTTCTGATTTCGGAATGGTGGGCTGAAAGGAATTAAATTTTACTGCAGTCATTTGGGATAAGGTTGCTGTCGGGAGGCACATTCGCTAGGGCGATGAGAGCTCATTGATTTTTTATTCAGCCGCTAGGAACTGAGGGGCAAGGGGTAGCAAATGAGGCTTCTATTATTCAGCGACAATGCTTCTTCGAGCATGGAAGAAATATCGACAACAACCAGGAACAATCAGTGTCATCAGGGCCTGGGCTGGTCTGCGGAGAGGATTCTACTCTGCAGAGACACCGATCCTGTCAACTTAGCACAAGCAAAAAAAAAAATAAGAAAACTACAGGGCCCTGAGTGGTGAGGTGGATGGGAGCCCTGCCCTTTGACCTCTGCGGCCTCGCGTCCAAAAAACACAGGCCCAAAACATGGCCTTTTCTCCCTTTTGGGTCGTCGTTAAGCGTCTTTAAGTGAAATGAGTTTAGGCAACTCAGGGTCCCGGTGGAGTTGAGCCCGCAGCGCAAAGGGGCCTTTAGTTCAACGCCAACTTACTTTTAAGCGGGCCCTCGCTCTTGGAGAAGATGCAGGAGAGGGCAGCCTAGAAGTTTTGACATGAGGAGCACTTGTGCAGCAGGAGTGGGGCTTCAGAAACGGGGGGTGAAGTTTTCCTGTACAAGGCAGCTGCCATTTACTCCCCCCTCACCCAAACAAGCAACATTAACCGCCACCTATATTTATGAGGCAGTGCAGAAGGAGTTTGCTGGAATGATTGGATCCAAATGATGACTTTGGGAGGGCGGAGGGAGTAAATTAAAGAAAGAACTTGCATTTATATAGCGCCTTTCACGATCTCAGGACCTCCCAAAATGCTTTACAGCCAATGAAGTATTTTTTGAAGTGTAGTCACTGTTCTAATGTAGGAAACGCGGCAGCCAATTTGCGCACAGCAAGATCCCACAAACAGCAATGTGATAACGACCAGATAATCTGTTTTGGTCGAGGGATAAATGTTGGCCAGGACACCAGGGAGAACTCCCCTGCTCTTCTTTGAAATAGTGCCATGGGATCTTTTACAGCCACCTGAGAGGGCAGACGGGGCCTCGGTTTGACATCTCATCTGAAAGTCGGCACCTCCAACAGTGCAGCACTCCCTCAGTTCTGCACTGGGAGTGTCAGCCTGGATTATGTGTTCACATTTCTGGAGTGGGGCATGAACCCAGAAACTTCTGACTGAGAGGCAAGAGAGTTATCACTGAGCTACAGGTAGCACTCTCAGCACTCACTCACTGATGGTTTAAAACAATGAAGGGAATTGGCCGGATAGTTAAAGAATAATTCTTTCCTCGAGTTGAGGAATCCAGAACAAAGAGATATAATCTTAGAATTTGAACTTGGGCATTTAAAGCTGAACCCAGGAAATTCTGAGATACAAAGGGGGTAATTTTGACTTTGGGCGATAATGGAAAACCAGTGATATCGAATCAGCTGTCAGATTTGGGTGATCTAATATCGCCCGTTTTACACTATCACCCAAAGTCAAAATTAGTCCCAAAGTCAATTGAAGTGTTTAATTAAAACAACATGCATTTTTCAGCACCTTTATCATGGTAAAACATCCCAAGGCACTTCAAAATTTGACACCGAGCTACATGAGTTTTTTTTATTCATTCATGGGATGTGGGCGTCGCTGGCGAGGCCGGCATTTATTGCCCATCCCTAATTGCCCTTGAGAAGGTGGTGGTGAGCCGCCTTCTTGAACCGCTGCAGTCCGTGTGGTGAAGGTTCTCCCACAGTGCTGTTAGGAAGGGAGTTCCAGGATTTTGACCCAGCGACGATGAAGGAACGGCGATATATTTCCAAGTCGGGATGGTGTGTGACTTGGAGGGGAACATGCAGGTGGTGTTGTTCCCATGTGCCTGCTGCCCTTGTCCTTCTAGGTGGTAGAGGTTGCGGGTTTGGGAGGTGCTGTCAAAGAAGCCTTGGCGATTTGCTGCAGTGCATCCTGTGGATGGTCCACACTGCAGCCACTGTGCGCCGGTGGTGAAGGGAGTGAATGTTTAGGGTGGTGGATGGGGTGCCAATCAAGCGGGCTGCTTTGTCCTGGATGGTGTCAAGCTTCTTGAGTGTTGTTGGAGCTGCACTCATCCAGGCAAGTGGAGAGTATTCCATCACACTCCTGACTTGTGCCTTGTAGATGGTGGAAAGGCTTTGGGGAGTCAGGAGGTGAGTCACTCGCCACAGAATACCCAGCCTCTGACCTGCTCTTGTAGCCACAGTATTTATGTGGCTGGTCCAGTTAAGTTTCTGGTCAATGGTGACCCCCAGGATGTTGATGGTGGGGAATTCGGTGAAGGTAATGCTGTTGATTGTCAAGGGGAGGCGGTTAGACTCTCTCTTGTTGGAGATGGTCATTGCCTGGCACTTGTGTGGTATGAATGTTACTTGCCACTTATCAGCCCAAGCCTGGATGTTGTCCAGATCTTGCTGCATGCGGACACGGACTGCTCCATTATTTGAGGGGTTGCGAATGGAACTGAACACTGTGCAATCATCAGCAAACATCCCCATTTCTGACCTTATGATGGAGGGAAGGTCATTGATGAAGCAGCTGAAGATAGGACGCTGCCCTGAGGAACTCCTGCAGTGATGTCCTGGGGCTGAGATGATTGGCCTCCAACAACCACTACCATCTTCCTTTGTGCTAGGTATGACTCCAGCCACTGGAGAGTTTTCCCCCTGATTCCCATTGATTTCAATTTTACTCGGGCTCCTTGATGCCACACTCGGTCATATGCTGCCTTGATGTCAAGGGCAGTCACTCTCACCTCACCTCTGGAATTCAGCTCTTTTGTCCATGATTGGACCAAGGCTGTAATGAGGTCTGGAGCCAAGTGGTCCTGGCAGAACCCAAACTGAGCGTCAGTGAGCAGGTTATTGGTGAGTAAGTGCCGCTTGATAGCACTGTCGATGACACCTTCCATCAATTTGCTGATGAGTGTAGGCAGATGGGGCGGTAATTGGCCGGATTGGATTTGTCCTGCTTTTTGTGGACAGGACATACCTGGGCAATTTTCCACTTTGTCGGGTAGATGCCAGTGTTGTAGCTATACTGAGGTGCGGCTAGTTCTGGAGCACAAGTCTTCAGCACTACAGCCAGGATGTTGTCGGGGCCCTTAGCCTTTCCTGTATCCAGTGCACTCAGTCGTTTCTTGATATCATGTGCAGTGAATCGAACTGGCTGAAGACTGGCTTTTGTGATGGTGAGATATTAGGAAAGGTGACAAAAAGCTTGGTCAAAGGGGTAGGTTTTAAGGAGCGTCTTAAAGGAGGAGAGAGAGGCGGAGAGGTTTAGGGAGGGAATTCCAGAACTTAGGGCTTTGGCAGCTGAAGGCACAGCCGGCAATGGTGGAACAATTAAAATTGGGGATGCACAAGAGGTCAAAATGGGGGAGCGCAGAGATCTCGGAGGGTTGTAGGACTGGTGGAGGTTACGGAGATAGGGGGGGGGAGGGGCGAGGGCCATGGAGGGATATGAAAACACGGATGATAATTTTAAAATCGAGGCGTTGCCGGGCCGGAAGCCAATGTAGGTCAGCGAGCACAGGGGGTGACGGGAGGACTGGACTTGGTTCGAAGATAGATGTTTACTTTGGAATATAGATTGGGACGTTACGGTGTTAGGGGACCTGGAGAAAGGGCAGGTAATAGGGGTTAAAAAGATGGAGCATGCCATGATAAACAAAAATGGCAGAGCAGGCTCGAAGGGCCGAATGGCCTACTGCTGTTCCTATTCATTATTCTTTATTTACTATCCCAGCGCACCACTCCACTTCAATCCAACCTTACAGTGACTGGTCTTAAAGGAGGTAGTTGAATCTGACTGCCACAGATCAATGCAAAATGGAACATACCTTACAGCCTTGTTGGACGTTTAATATCTTCAGGGACATAGTCATTTCATTGGTTTCAAACCAATAGCATTTGACTTGATTGTGCCAAACTCTTACAAAATAATTACTTAGGAATTAATTGGCAGTAAAGAACCTTCATTCCCTATCGATTCATAAAAATAAAACCCAAGGTTTCTTTGCAGACCACTGAGGCGGCATGGCAGACATCCAATTGGCTGAGGCGTATATTTATCTAATATCATCATGTGACGACTGAAGGCAGAACCAATAACCAGCCCTTCTGGTTGATTAAATATCTGAGACCCCACAACACCCGAGATGTTTGTTGGAGCAGCAGGACACGGGAATGGTTCTAGATTTAAATGTTGTTTCGAAGAAGGCAGATCCATTTTTTGTCCCATCATCCTCTTCAGGTCAAGTGCAGCATGGATTATATACAGAGTTACAGGCAGAGTCAAGCTCCCCCTACACTATCTTATTGACCACTCCCAGGTCAGGTACCACACACGTTAGATACAGAGTGAAGCTCCTTCTACACTATCCCATCAAACACTTCCAGGGCAGGTACAGCACAGGTTAGATACAGAGTGAAGCTCCTTCTACACTATCCCATCAAACACTTCCAGGGCAGGTACAACACGGGTTAGATACAGAGTAAAGCTCCCTCTACACTGTCCCATCAAACACTTCCAGGGCAGGTACAGCACAGGTTAGATACAGAGTAAAGCTCCCTCTACACTGTCCCATCAAACACTCCCAGGGCAGGTGCAGCATGGGTTAGATACAGAGTAAAGCTCCCTCTACATTGTCCCATCAAACACTCCCAGGGCAGGTGCAGCACAGGTTAGATACAGAGTAAAGCTCCCTCTACACTGTCCCATCAAACACTCCCAGGGCAGGTGCAGCATGGGTTAGATACAGAGTAAAGCTCCCTCTACATTGTCCCATCAAACACTCCCAGGGCAGGTGCAGCACAGGTTAGATACAGAGTAAAGCTCCCTCTACACTGTCCCATCAAACACTCCCAGGGCAGATACAGCATGGGTTAGATACAGAGTAAAGCTCCCTCTACACTGACCCATCAAACACTCTCAGGGCAGGTGCAGCACGGGTTAGATACAGAGTAAAGCTCCCTCTACACTGTCCCATCAAACGCTCCCAGCTCAATTACTCTAAAGAAGATTAGGTCATTCCTAGAGTTACATTTTGCATGTAGCTTCTTTGAGGATTAAATACAGAGAACACAAATGAAACATTAGGAAATTAGAAGAAGGGGAATCAGGTGGGATTCTTTAATCCAAAGTGCGAGAGTCGTTGGCAGGAAAGCCTGATGAAGCAGACAGTATAACTGGGTTCCAGTTAGATGCACCTCTGGAGAGAGAGGGAGTGAGGGAATTGGTGGATGAGTGGGTGAGACTGAACTATCAAAGAGGTGTGGACTTGTTGGAGCTAATGGGTATCTTCCTGTTCCTAGAATTCCTTTCTGGATTTGCAAGAAGTTTTTCTCTGTGTTTATCATTATCAATTCCCCCCTGCCACCCCTCCTCCATAAAACCTGGATTATGTCCCCTTTATAATCTTTTTTTCCAGTGAGATCAGGTTGACTATCCTTAACTTGTCTTCACAGCTGAGGGACCCAAAGCCAAGAATCAACTTTATTGGCTCCCCTCGAGGCCTTGGGTTAGCTCCGCGCACTGGGTGAATTATGACCCTGTCAAGCAAAGCAACTTTCCTCCCCCTCTCCTGAAGGTGTGGACTATTCCCGGGGTATATTTCCACACGCTGTGTCCACCCTCCGGGATCTCATCCATTGTTCATGGGTCAGCCCGGAAAATGAGCGTTAGAAGGTTATTCGACTTTGGGAGGGCTTCGCGGTTGAGCCTGTCGGACATGGCGTTTTACAGCGATAGTGATCTGAGGTGGAAACTCTGGCTGACTTGTCTCCTCCCTAATCAAGGGCACTGGGGCCAATTATTGAGATCAGAAAACTCAGCTGGGATCTGGATTTGCACTAAGGTCAGAGGTCTGCGTGGAGGACTTAAGAATAAGAGGGGCCCAAATGGATTTCTATTTTATTCCCCCGCTAAAGTGGTCTGTGGGCAGAGGACATGAGAAAGAAAGACTTGCATTTATATAGCGCCTTTCACGACCTCAGGACATCCCAAAGCGCTTTACAGCCAATGAAGTACTTTAGTAGTGTAGTCATTGTTGTAATGTAGGAAACGCAGCATCCAATTTGCGCACAGCAAGATCCCACAAACAGCAATGTGATAAATGACCAGATAATCCGTTTTAGGTTTTGGTTGAGGGATAATTATTGGTCGGGACACCCCGGGAGAACTTCCCCCTGCTCTTCTTCGAAATAGTGGCCGTGGGATCTTTTACATCCACCTGAGAGGGCAGACGGGGCCTCGGTTTAACGTCTCATCTAAAAGACGGCACCTCTGACAGTGCAGCACTCCCTCAGTACTGGCAGTGGGAGTGTCAGCCTGGATCATGTGATCAGGTCTCTGGAGTCGGACTTGAACCCATGACCTTCTGACTCAGAGACAAGTGTTACAGTAACACCCTGCTGGGAAAAGCCCATGGACATCGGGCGAGCGAAGGATTGGCCTGGGCTGCGATGCCCTTCATAGCCAAATAGCGCGGTGACACTCAACGTCTAGGCAAGCAAATGAAGAATGGCCACTCAGGAAGCCACGGGAGGGCATGTGGACGTGCTGTCTGTCGGAGGGGAGGGCTTGAAAAATGGCCACGAAAACTCTCTATTACCATCTCCTTACCCAATAGGGTTAATGCAGCTGTTCATGGAATGATGGAGCTGATGATGTCTGTTCCCTCTCCCCTTCTCCCCAGTGGGCAGATTGAAGGTCCAAGCTCCCCGGGAGCAGGGTTGCAGGGTGAGGGGGGCGGAGAGGGGGGAGGGAGGCCTGGTGAAAGGCATCGGTTATCCGGCAGCAAGGTCGCGCAAGGTAATTACTGAGTGAACTGCAAGTACTGCCAAACAGAGCTTGCTGCAACATTTCGTAATGCTCACCCAAGTCAGGGCCGAGGGAGGAGACTGGAGGAATCTGCAGCAGGGAATGTGAGGAGGCCGTGGTGATTCTCGCTCCATTAGTTATTGATAGGTGGCAGCATCCTCCTCTGGTACCATGCGATAGCGCAGCAGGGCGAATGCCAGCTTCTTCTGCCTTCTGCTGACATTAGCCAGCAGCCCCCCACCCCCCTACATTCATCAGTAACCAACTCGATGGAAAAACCCGGGACCTTTCGGATGGCAAGGGCCTCAGAGTTTTATCTGTCAACGTTCCCAGAGCCACTCCCTTGGGATCTCTCAAATGTTGCCGTGAGACACTAGCGCGCAAAATGCTCAACGTATTTCTGCGTGAATTTCTTTTTTATTATTATTTGTCCTCGGGATGTGGGCGTCGCTGGCAAGGCTGGCATTTATTGCGATCCCTATTTGACCCTTGAAAAGGTGGTGATGGGCCTTCTTCTTGAACCGCTGCAGTCCGTGTGGTGAAGGTTCTCCCACAGTGCTGTTAGGTCAGGAGTTCCAGGATTTTGACCCAGGATGACAAAGGAACTCTGTTGTTTTTGCAGAGGTGTTAAGCTGAACTAAAATAGGAAATTGTCCCTAACACTAACACCTCTCATCATCACCACCATCACCATTATCACCATTATCACCATTATCACCATTATCACCATCATCACCATTATCACCATCATCACCATTATCATCATCACTATTATCACCATCACCATCATCACCATTATCACTATCATCACCATCACCATTATCACCATCACCATAATCATCATCACCATCACCATCACCATTATCACCATCACCATTATCACCATCACTATTATCACCATCATCACCATTATCACTATCATCACCATTATCACTATCATCACCATCATCATTATCACCATCACCATAATCATCATCACCATCACCATCACCATTATCACCATCACCATTATCACCATCACCATTATCACCATCACTATTATCATCATCACTATTATCACCATCATCACCATCACCATGATCACCATCACCATTATCATAATCACTATCATCATCTTCACCATCATCACCATCATCATTATCACCATCACCATCATCACCATCATCATTATCACCATCACCATAATCACCATAATCACCATCATCACCAAAATCACCATCATCACCATAATCACCATCATCACCAAAATCACCATCACCACCAAAATCACCATTACCATTATCACCATCACCATTACCATAATCACCATCACCATAATCACCATCACCATAATCACCATCACCACCAAAATCACCATCACCATTATCACCATCACCACCAAAATCACCATCACCATCACGTCATTATTTCGTTGCTGTTTATGGGACCTTACTGTGCGCAAAGAGGCTGCTACATTTCCTACATTGCAACAGTGACTAAACTTCATTGGCTGTAAGAAATAAAGGGAGTGAGGTGGTGAAAGGTGCTATATAAATGCAAAGGCCAGAGATGAACAGAAAGCTGAGGAGTTTGGGGGCAAAGGTGAGATCCACAATAAAATGGCGGAACCATTTTACGGGAGGTAGTGAGAAAGTTGTAACTCCAAACGCCAGGATTACCCACCGTCCCGGTGGTGGTGATGGGGGAGGGTGGTATCATACAGAGAACATCGTGATCTCCCGCCTGACGACCTCTAACCCGTGTCGTTTTGCCAGTCGTTCCGAGTGGGACCTTTCTTGCTCTCTCCCCCTCGCTCCAGTGACAGAAACATGGCAAGAAAAAATAAACCCTTGCAAATCCCACAGCCCAGGCAGAATCTGAAGGGGGAGGGGGTAGGAGAGAGAAAGAAGAGAAAAGTAGGGAAGAAGAAAGGATAAACAAAAAGGAAAAGGGCACGATGTTTCTTGGCTATCTCCCACGGCCTACGAGCTCGCTGTTTGAGCCGTGTTTCAGCGATGACGCTTGTCTCACCTGTAGAATTGGCCCGATGTCAACAGTTCCGCCAATCACAGCCGCGCTCCTCAAAATGTCTGCTGAGGCGTCAGGGTTGGGGGGTTGCCAACCCTCCAGGGTTACCCTGGAGTCTTCAGGAATTCCAGGACACTACTGGGAGCAAAAACCCCGGGAGAAAAATCATAAGGGGTATTAAATAAAAATTGTGTTTCTTTTTCATTTTCTTTGAACACTTTCATTTATTACCTGGGAACATAGAATAATACAGCACAAAAGGAGGCCATTCGGCCCATCGTGCCTGTGCCAGCTCTTTGAAAGAGCTGTCCAATTAGTCCTACTCTTTCCCCATAGCCCTGCAAATTTTCTCCCCTTCGAGAATATATCCACTTCTCTTTTGAAAGTTACCGGGGGGGGGGCGGGGGCGGGGGGGGGGGGGGGTGCGGTCGGAGGTCATGTGATGTAACCGCCAGGAATACGTCCAATCAGAGTTGGCAACCCTATTCTCGGTTGTTTGCCTGCGTGAGGCTGAAGGTTGCCAACTCTGATTGGACCATATTCCTGGAGGTTTCATCACGTGACCTCCCACCTACGACCGCCCCCCGCCCCCTACGCTCCATTGGTCACCAGGCACGTCCATCCTCACGAAGCCCCGCCTACCCAACCAATCGGAAAGCCAACAGGCTCTTCATTACCCGATTGGATGATTCTGGACAGCCCCTTTTTGTTTTAACCCTTCCCCAATATTTTTAGAACTAATAAAACAAAAGTGTCCAAAGAAAATGAAAAGAAAGACACACAATTCTCCTCACATGCCTCCCCGATGATTGTTCTTTCTGAGTTTTTGCTCCCAGCAAGTGTCCTGGAGATTAATCTTCAATTCCCGGAGACTCCTGGGCAGTCCAGGAGGGTTGGCAACCCCCTAGCCTGCAGTGGGCAAGATGTGCGACAGACGCCGTGCAGAGGTTAATGAATTAATGTTGAGGGCAGCAGGCGGTCGAGACAGGGAACAGGGGAGGAGATAAACCCCATAAAAACCTAAATCGTTTTTTTTAAGAAATGAAATGATTTGTTTCGCTATCATTTTTAAGGCTCACTGATCCTTGTAAGACGTCCTATTTTGAATGATGCTTTTCGTAGAATCTGCTATTGTTGCAGTAACATTGGCCGATCTTCAACATACAGAGAAAATGAGAATCCAAGTGTAGTCATCCAGTCATGGCAGTAAAGGTTTCCCCACGGTCTTAGTACCTTCCACCTTCAAGTAAAGAAAGGCTTGCATTTATATAGCACCTTTCACAACCTCAGGACATCCCATGCCGCTTTACAGCCAATGAGAAGTACTTTTTTGAAGCGTAGTCACTGTTGTAGGAAACGCGGCAGCCAATTTGCGCACAGCAAGATCCCACAAACAGCAATGTGATAAATGAGCAGGTAATTGTTTTTTTTGTGGTGATGTTGGTTGAGGGATAAATATTGGCCCAGGACACCCCCCCCCCCCCCTTCTCTTCTTTTAAATAGTGCCCTGGGATCTTTCACATCCATCTGAGAGGGCAGACGGGGCCTCGGTTTAACATCTCATCCGAAAGACGGCACCTCTGACAGAGCAGCACTCCCTCAGTACGGCACTGGGAGTGTCGGCCTGGATTATGCGCTCAACTTGCTGGAGTAGGACTTAAACCCACAACCTTCTGACTTACTGAGCCAAAGCTATCACAGCTCTGGGCTTTTATTTGCTTGATAGAGGTCACTAATTCACCCAAATTACTTCCACGCTGTATGAATGTTTTCACAAATCACCGTCTCCCTCACAGTTCAGGCGCTACGATCGGCTTCCGCTCCCTGGGATAGGGAAGGGGAAAAAGATACATCTCTTGAAGGCTATCCAGTGTCCCCTGCTGGTGGGAGGAGTGGGTCAGCCCTCCCCAAACCCGGTCGAATAACCGAACAACACTCACGGACTGAGCTCGCGCATGAAAAATGGCCACTTGGGTGAAGTATGTGAGAGTGGGGCCGTGCCATTGAATCGTTCCCTTGTACGAATCAGGGCCTACGGAATTGGGGGGTGGGGGGGAGGAAGGAGAGGAGAAATGTGAGGGGGAAAGACTCACGGTAATTTGGGGGCTCGGGTTTGTTTTAACACAAACAGAACGGCTGTCGGCAAAAAAAAATGCAACAATGTTCGGATTATGCAATCCACAACGGCCCAGCGATAACTTAACTGCTGTTTCTCAGTCCGCCGCATGTATTATTCATGAGAAAGTTATTGGAATGTAGCGTTGAATTAAGTATAACATTTGTGGGCTGTGAATTGAAACCTGTAGGTGATCATTCTCCCAGTCAGTACATTCAACTGCAACACCTCTGGGACAGCTCTCTCTCTCTCTATTAATCTCGCTCTACCAATCTCTCTTTCTATCCATCTCTCTCTCTCTCTCTCTCTCACACACTCTCTAACTCTCTCACTGTCTCTCTCTCACACTCTCTCTCTCTCTTGATCTGTCTCTCTCTCACACTAGCTCTCTCACGCTCTCTCTCACGCTCTCTTTCTCTCTCTCTCTCTCTCTCTTTCTCTCTCACGCTGTCTCTCTCTCGCTCTGTCTCTCTCTCACATTCTCTCTCTATCTCACACTATTTTCCCCTCCTTTTTTCTCACTTGTTCTTTCTCTTCTTTCCCTCTTTCTCCCTTTCTTGCTCACCCTCCCTTGCTTTCTCTCTCACTCCTTCTCTCATTCTTTCTTTCACTCTCTTTCTTTTTGTTTTCTCTCTCACTCTCTTTCCCCCCTCTCTCTCTTGCTCTCTCACATTCTTTCTGTTTCCCTATTTCTCGTATCTTTTACCCCATTTCCCTCTTTCTCTCCAGCTTTGTTTCTCTCTCCATCCCTTTCTTTATCTCACTCCCTTTTTAAAAAACAAAATTGTGTTAACCCTTCATTGGCCAGTTATCATTTTAGTAAAAGAAGACACGCTTCTGACCGTCCTGTACGGTCTGTTAACTTTATCCCTCCTATTCCCACCCCTCCCCTCCTGAAGACGTTGGCATGTGTTGGGGGCACAGTTTCAGGGGGTGTCAATCATCCCGATACCTCGCCCGAGTGACCAATCTTCAGGAGGGAGCCTGGACAGTGGAGCCAATCAGTGTTATTTCAAGCAGGTCAGCGTAGGCCTAACCTACGGGGAGAAAACCCAGGTCTGAATGCTGCGGACTATTCGACCATGAAGAGCGTCGTGGCTAAGCCTGACATCCGCTTTCCAGCTTGGGGGGGGGGGAAGGGGGAGGGGTCACTGGACATTGTCCAGGCCGCAAAGTCTAACTGATATTTCCTCATCCTGAGGTCAATTGTAGCACCCCAAATATGGTCCCAGCTGCAGTCAGCTAGCTCAGGACGCAAGTACCTTGCTTGGGTTCAGAAAATCGAGCGGATGAGTTGGCCGGACAGTTTACTCCTGGACTGACCGGTTACCTGGGGGGCCTTCTGGTCCGATTGCTCAGTCCCATGCTGGGGCAGCAGCCTTCATCCACCAGAGCCAGGCCAGGCCAGGCCAGGCCAGGCCACTCAGCAGGCTCCTTCATCCCAGTTCCTAATGCCCACCTTTTCAAAGGCTACATTGCCATGGCAACAGGGTTGTGCCACCAAGACAACGATTTCCCGTACTGGTTTCAAGCATGGGGCTCCTGTCCGCTGGAGTGAGCAAAATGTGAGGCTTTTCCCCCAGTATGAGGGAGGAATAGTTAATCCCCAGCCTGACACACCTCGAGAGGGTGCAGAATCAGGGTTACCTGGCTGCAAGTAAAGGCCTCGGCCGAGCTAGTTCATGTGGGCCTACAACTCGATTTAGTGGCCTTAAGCAGAGCTTTGTACCAAACCGTCCTACCCCCCTTCCCCAAGATTCTCTAACAACTCTGTGTCACTGTTTCCTGTCTCTTTCACTATCTGTCTCTCTCACACTCTGGTCTCTCTACTGTTTCTCTCACTGTCTGTCTCTCTCACTGTTTCTCTCACTGCTGTCTCTCTCACTGTCTCTCTCTCACTGTCTCTCTCTCACTGTCTGTCTCTCTCACTGTCTCTCTCTCACTGTGTCTCTCTCATTGTCTCTCTCACTGTCTCTCTCTCACTGTGTCTCTCTCATTGTCTCTCTCACTGTCTGTCTCTCTCACTGTTTCTCTCACTGCTGTCTCTCTCACTGTCTCTCTCTCACTGTCTGTCTCTCTCATTGTCTCTCTCTCTCTCACTGTCTGTCTCTGCTGTCTCTCACTACTTGTCTCTGCTATCTCTCTCTCTCACTCTCTGTCTCTCTACTGTCTCTCACTGCCTGTCTCTGCTGTCTCTCTCACTGTCTGCCTGTCTCTCTCACCTCTACCTCCTCTCTTTCTCAATCTCTACCTCCATTGCCTCATGCTCTCATTCTCTACCTCTCTCGCACCCTCTAAATCTCGCAACTCAGTGTCACCCCTTGTCTCTCATACTCTATAACTCTCACCGTCTCCTACAATCTCTCTCTCACTCAATCTC